>NW_028178921.1:0-7319 GCF_964030765.1 Micromesistius poutassou | reverse complement strand
GGTGCGCAATGGCATAAATAACCCTATTTAAGCTCAGTTACACGTTTGCATTGAAAGTGACTGAGTTATTCACTTTTCCAGTTTTTATGCGTGCAAAATGCTTTTCAGAGCGAGAAAAGCATGTTTTGACCCACAATGTGTTTTTGACCCTAACACGTGAATTATAGTCAAAACAAATGCTCTCCACTTCCAAATAGTGCGCATTGGCATAAATAACCCTATTTAAGCTCAGTTACACGTTTGAATTGAAAGGGACTGAGTTATCAACTTTTCCAGTTTTTATGCGTGCAAAATGCTTTTCAGAGCGAGAAAAGCATGTTTTGACCCACAATGTGTTTTTGACCCTAACACGTGAATTATAGTCAAAACAACTGCTCTCCACTTCCAAATGGTGCGCGATGGCATAAATAACCCTATTTAAGCTCAGTTACACGTTTGCATTGAAAGGGACTGAGTTATCAACTTTTCCAGTTTTTATGCGTGCAAAATGCTTTTCAGAGCGAGAAAAGCATGTTTTGACCCACAATGTGTTTTTGACCCTAACACGTGAATTATAGTCAAAACAAATGCTCTCCACTTCCAAATAGTGCGCATTGGCATAAATAACCCTATTTAAGCTCAGTTACACGTTTGAATTGAAAGGGACTGAGTTATCAACTTTTCCAGTTTTTATGCGTGCAAAATGCTTTTCAGAGCGAGAAAAGCATGTTTTGACCCACAATGTGTTTTTGACCCTAACACGTGAATTATAGTCAAAACAACTGCTCTCCACTTCCAAATGGTGCGCGATGGCATAAATAACCCTATTTAAGCTCAGTTACACGTTTGCATTGAAAGTGACTGAGTTATTCACTTTTCCAGTTTTTATGCGTGCAAAATGCTTTTCAGAGCGAGAAAAGCATGTTTTGACCCACAATGTGTTTTTGACCCTGACACGTGAATTGTGCTCAAAACAACTGCTCTCCACTTCCAAATGGTGCGCGATGGCATAAATAACCCTATTTAAGCTCAGTTACACGTTTGCATTGAAAGTGACTGAGTTATTCACTTTTCCAGTTTTTATGCGTGCAAAATGCTTTTCAGAGCGAGAAAAGCATGTTTTGACCCACAATGTGTTTTTGACCCTAACACGTGAATTATAGTCAAAACAAATGCTCTCCACTTCCAAATAGTGCGCAATGGCATAAATAACCCTATTTAAGCTCAGTTACACGTTTGCATTGAAAGGGACTGAGTTATCAACTTTTCCAGTTTTTATGCGTGCAAAATGCTTTTCAGAGCGAGAAAAGCATGTTTTGACCCACAATGTGTTTTTGACCCTAACACGTGAATTATAGTCAAAACAACTGCTCTCCACTTCCAAATGGTGCGCGATGGCATAAATAACCCTATTTAAGCTCAGTTACACGTTTGCATTGAAAGGGACTGAGTTATTCACTTTTCCAGTTTTTATGCGTGCAAAGTGCTTTTCAGAGCGAGAGAATCACTTTTTGACCAAAAAGGTGTTTTTGACCCTGACACGTGAATTGTGCTCAAAACAACTGCTCTTCACTTCCAAATGGTGCGCAATGGCATAAATAACCCTATTTAAGCTCAGTTACACGTTTGCATTGAAAGTGACTGAGTTATTCACTTTTCCAGTTTTTATGCGTGCAAAATGCTTTTCAGAGCGAGAAAAGCATGTTTTGACCCACAATGTGTTTTTTGACCCTAACACGTGAATTATAGTCAAAACAAATGCTCTCCACTTCCAAATAGTGCGCATTGGCATAAATAACCCTATTTAAGCTCAGTTACACGTTTGAATTGAAAGGGACTGAGTTATCAACTTTTCCAGTTTTTATGCGTGCAAAATGCTTTTCAGAGCGAGAAAAGCATGTTTTGACCCACAATGTGTTTTTGACCCTAACACGTGAATTATAGTCAAAACAACTGCTCTCCACTTCCAAATGGTGCGCGATGGCATAAATAACCCTATTTAAGCTCAGTTACACGTTTGCATTGAAAGTGACTGAGTTATTCACTTTTCCAGTTTTTATGCGTGCAAAATGCTTTTCAGAGCGAGAAAAGCATGTTTTGACCCACAATGTGTTTTTGACCCTGACACGTGAATTGTGCTCAAAACAACTGCTCTCCACTTCCAAATGGTGCGCGATGGCATAAATAACCCTATTTAAGCTCAGTTACACGTTTGCATTGAAAGGGACTGAGTTATCATCTTTTCCAGTTTTTATGCGTGCAAAATGCTTTTCAGAGCGAGAAAAGCATGTTTTGACCCACAATGTGTTTTTGACCCTAACACGTGAATTATAGTCAAAACAACTGCTCTCCACTTCCAAATGGTGCGCGATGGCATAAATAACCCTATTTAAGCTCAGTTACACGTTTGCATTGAAAGGGACTGAGTTATCATCTTTTCCAGTTTTTATGCGTGCAAAATGCTTTTCAGAGCGAGAAAAGCATGTTTTGACCCACAATGTGTTTTTGACCCTAACACGTGAATTATAGTCAAAACAAATGCTCTCCACTTCCAAATAGTGCGCAATGGCATAAATAACCCTATTTAAGCTCAGTTACACGTTTGCATTGAAAGGGACTGAGTTATCAACTTTTCCAGTTTTTATGCGTGCAAAATGCTTTTCAGAGCGAGAAAAGCATGTTTTGACCCACAATGTGTTTTTGACCCTAACACGTGAATTATAGTCAAAACAACTGCTCTCCACTTCCAAATGGTGCGCGATGGCATAAATAACCCTATTTAAGCTCAGTTACACGTTTGCATTGAAAGGGACTGAGTTATTCACTTTTCCAGTTTTTATGCGTGCAAAGTGCTTTTCAGAGCGAGAGAATCACTTTTTGACCAAAAAGGTGTTTTTGACCCTGACACGTGAATTGTGCTCAAAACAACTGCTCTTCACTTCCAAATGGTGCGCAATGGCATAAATAACCCTATTTAAGCTCAGTTACACGTTTGCATTGAAAGTGACTGAGTTATTCACTTTTCCAGTTTTTATGCGTGCAAAATGCTTTTCAGAGCGAGAAAAGCATGTTTTGACCCACAATGTGTTTTTGACCCTAACACGTGAATTATAGTCAAAACAAATGCTCTCCACTTCCAAATAGTGCGCATTGGCATAAATAACCCTATTTAAGCTCAGTTACACGTTTGAATTGAAAGGGACTGAGTTATCAACTTTTCCAGTTTTTATGCGTGCAAAATGCTTTTCAGAGCGAGAAAAGCATGTTTTGACCCACAATGTGTTTTTGACCCTAACACGTGAATTATAGTCAAAACAAATGCTCTCCACTTCCAAATAGTGCGCATTGGCATAAATAACCCTATTTAAGCTCAGTTACACGTTTGAATTGAAAGGGACTGAGTTATCAACTTTTCCAGTTTTTATGCGTGCAAAATGCTTTTCAGAGCGAGAAAAGCATGTTTTGACCCACAATGTGTTTTTGACCCTAACACGTGAATTATAGTCAAAACAACTGCTCTCCACTTCCAAATGGTGCGCGATGGCATAAATAACCCTATTTAAGCTCAGTTACACGTTTGCATTGAAAGTGACTGAGTTATTCACTTTTCCAGTTTTTATGCGTGCAAAATGCTTTTCAGAGCGAGAAAAGCATGTTTTGACCCACAATGTGTTTTTGACCCTGACACGTGAATTGTGCTCAAAACAACTGCTCTCCACTTCCAAATGGTGCGCGATGGCATAAATAACCCTATTTAAGCTCAGTTACACGTTTGAATTGAAAGGGACTGAGTTATCAACTTTTCCAGTTTTTATGCGTGCAAAATGCTTTTCAGAGCGAGAAAAGCATGTTTTGACCCACAATGTGTTTTTGACCCTAACACGTGAATTATAGTCAAAACAAATGCTCTCCACTTCCAAATAGTGCGCAATGGCATAAATAACCCTATTTAAGCTCAGTTACACGTTTGCATTGAAAGGGACTGAGTTATCAACTTTTCCAGTTTTTATGCGTGCAAAATGCTTTTCAGAGCGAGAAAAGCATGTTTTGACCCACAATGTGTTTTTGACCCTAACACGTGAATTATAGTCAAAACAAATGCTCTCCACTTCCAAATAGTGCGCAATGGCATAAATAACCCTATTTAAGCTCAGTTACACGTTTGAATTGAAAGGGACTGAGTTATCAACTTTTCCAGTTTTTATGCGTGCAAAATGCTTTTCAGAGCGAGAAAAGCATGTTTTGACCCACAATGTGTTTTTGACCCTAACACGTGAATTATAGTCAAAACAACTGCTCTCCACTTCCAAATGGTGCGCGATGGCATAAATAACCCTATTTAAGCTCAGTTACACGTTTGCATTGAAAGGGACTGAGTTATTCACTTTTCCAGTTTTTATGCGTGCAAAATGCTTTTCAGAGCGAGAAAAGCATGTTTTGACCCACAATGTGTTTTTGACCCTAACACGTGAATTATAGTCAAAACAAATGCTCTCCACTTCCAAATAGTGCGCATTGGCATAAATAACCCTATTTAAGCTCAGTTACACGTTTGCATTGAAAGGGACTGAGTTATCAACTTTTCCAGTTTTTATGCGTGCAAAATGCTTTTCAGAGCGAGAAAAGCATGTTTTGACCCACAATGTGTTTTTGACCCTAACACGTGAATTATAGTCAAAACAAATGCTCTCCACTTCCAAATAGTGCGCAATGGCATAAATAACCCTATTTAAGCTCAGTTACACGTTTGAATTGAAAGGGACTGAGTTATCAACTTTTCCAGTTTTTATGCGTGCAAAATGCTTTTCAGAGCGAGAAAAGCATGTTTTGACCCACAATGTGTTTTTGACCCTAACACGTGAATTATAGTCAAAACAACTGCTCTCCACTTCCAAATGGTGCGCGATGGCATAAATAACCCTATTTAAGCTCAGTTACACGTTTGCATTGAAAGGGACTGAGTTATTCACTTTTCCAGTTTTTATGCGTGCAAAGTGCTTTTCAGAGCGAGAGAATCACTTTTTGACCAAAAAGGTGTTTTTGACCCTGACACGTGAATTGTGCTCAAAACAACTGCTCTTCACTTCCAAATGGTGCGCAATGGCATTAATAACCCTATTTAAGCTCAGTTACACGTTTGCATTGAAAGTGACTGAGTTATTCACTTTTCCAGTTTTTATG
Organism: Micromesistius poutassou; assembly: GCF_964030765.1. Classification (NCBI taxonomy): domain Eukaryota; kingdom Metazoa; phylum Chordata; class Actinopteri; order Gadiformes; family Gadidae; genus Micromesistius; species Micromesistius poutassou. The sequence goes on along the minus strand of NW_028178921.1, from coordinate 2,159 downwards.
CGTGCAAAATGCTTTTCAGAGCGAGAAAAGCATGTTTTGACCCACAATGTGTTTTTGACCCTAACACGTGAATTATAGTCAAAACAAATGCTCTCCACTTCCAAATAGTGCGCATTGGCATAAATAACCCTATTTAAGCTCAGTTACACGTTTGAATTGAAAGGGACTGAGTTATCAACTTTTCCAGTTTTTATGCGTGCATAATGCTTTTCAGAGCGAGAAAAGCATGTTTTGACCCACAATGTGTTTTTGACCCTAACACGTGAATTATAGTCAAAACAAATGCTCTCCACTTCCAAATAGTGCGCAATGGCATAAATAACCCTATTTAAGCTCAGTTACACGTTTGAATTGAAAGGGACTGAGTTATCAACTTTTCCAGTTTTTATGCGTGCAAAATGCTTTTCAGAGCGAGAAAAGCATGTTTTGACCCACAATGTGTTTTTGACCCTAACACGTGAATTATAGTCAAAACAACTGCTCTCCACTTCCAAATGGTGCGCGATGGCATAAATAACCCTATTTAAGCTCAGTTACACGTTTGCATTGAAAGGGACTGAGTTATCAACTTTTCCAGTTTTTATGGGTGCAAAATGCTTTTCAGAGCGAGAAAAGCATGTTTTGACCCACAATGTGTTTTTGACCCTAACACGTGAATTATAGTCAAAACAAATGCTCTCCACTTCCAAATAGTGCGCAATGGCATAAATAACCCTATTTAAGCTCAGTTACACGTTTGCATTGAAAGGGACTGAGTTATCAACTTTTCCAGTTTTTATGCGTGCAAAATGCTTTTCAGAGCGAGAAAAGCATGTTTTGACCCACAATGTGTTTTTGACCCTAACACGTGAATTATAGTCAAAACAAATGCTCTCCACTTCCAAATAGTGCGCAATGGCATAAATAACCCTATTTAAGCTCAGTTACACGTTTGCATTGAAAGGGACTGAGTTATCAACTTTTCCAGTTTTTATGCGTGCAAAATGCTTTTCAGAGCGAGAAAAGCATGTTTTGACCCACAATGTGTTTTTGACCCTAACACGTGAATTATAGTCAAAACAAATGCTCTCCACTTCCAAATAGTGCGCAATGGCATAAATAACCCTATTTAAGCTCAGTTACACGTTTGAATTGAAAGGGACTGAGTTATCAACTTTTCCAGTTTTTATGCGTGCAAAATGCTTTTCAGAGCGAGAAAAGCATGTTTTGACCCACAATGTGTTTTTGACCCTAACACGTGAATTATAGTCAAAACAACTGCTCTCCACTTCCAAATGGTGCGCGATGGCATAAATAACCCTATTTAAGCTCAGTTACACGTTTGCATTGAAAGGGACTGAGTTATTCACTTTTCCAGTTTTTATGCGTGCAAAGTGCTTTTCAGAGCGAGAGAATCACTTTTTGACAAAAAAGGTGTTTTTGACCCTGACACGTGAATTGTGCTCAAAACAACTGCTCTTCACTTCCAAATGGTGCGCAATGGCATAAATAACCCTATTTAAGCTCAGTTACACGTTTGCATTGAAAGGGACTGAGTTATTCACTTTTCCAGTTTTTATGCGTGCAAAGTGCTTTTCAGAGCGAGAGAATCACTTTTTGACCAAAAAGGTGTTTTTGACCCTGACACGTGAATTGTGCTCAAAACAACTGCTCTTCACTTCCAAATGGTGCGCAATGGCATAAATAACCCTATTTAAGCTCAGTTACACGTTTGCATTGAAAGTGACTGAGTTATTCACTTTTCCAGTTTTTATGCGTGCAAAATGCTTTTCAGAGCGAGAAAAGCATGTTTTGACCCACAATGTGTTTTTGACCCTAACACGTGAATTATAGTCAAAACAAATGCTCTCCACTTCCAAATAGTGCGCATTGGCATAAATAACCCTATTTAAGCTCAGTTACACGTTTGAATTGAAAGGGACTGAGTTATCAACTTTTCCAGTTTTTATGCGTGCAAAATGCTTTTCAGAGCGAGAAAAGCATGTTTTGACCCACAATGTGTTTTTGACCCTAACACGTGAATTATAGTCAAAACAACTGCTCTCCACTTCCAAATGGTGCGCGATGGCATAAATAACCCTATTTAAGCTCAGTTACACGTTTGCATTGAAAGGGACTGAGTTATCAACTTTTCCAGTTTTTATGCGTGCAAAATGCTT
>NW_028178922.1:0-2500 GCF_964030765.1 Micromesistius poutassou | reverse complement strand
GCACATTCGCACCGCCAGCGCGTATCTTGGAGGCTACGGCGATAGTTTTTAAATATATATATATAATTACATTAAGTCAAAAGGGTCAAGCGGAGCCCGAACTCATCCTCTCACTAAAGTACCCCCGCCGCCGGCTACGCGTTCCCGCTTCTCACCGGAAATGGGAAAAAACCGGACTGGTCGTCATGGCGGCGCGCATTGTTTAGCCTGGAACGAGGTGCACACTGTGTGCAACAACAGTGCGCACTTTGCAAGGGTGGCTGCAGTACGTACTACAAGTAAACAGGAAAAAAAGTGATGTGATTTGGAACGCAGCCGCAGCGGTGAGAACGAAGCGTCCTGCGGTACGGCGACAGAGAGACAGAGAGAGAGAGAGAGAGAGGCAGAGAGACAGAGAGAGAGAGAGGCAGAGAGAGAGAGAGAGAGAGAGAGAGACGTCGTGTGATGCAAGCGCGTGCGTGATGTCATTGCCGCAAACCCGCCGCTCTGTTCTCCGTGCCGAGACGAGCATTCCTGTACGTCTGAAATACAGCCCATAAATCATCTGGGTCGAGTTATACATGCAGTAGCTCATGACTTGCACGTGCACGCGCATGCACACACACAAGACACACACGCACGCACACACACACAGGCACGCACACGCGCACACACACACACACACATGCACACATGCACACATGCATATGCTTACGCACACTTACACACACACACACATACACTTACGCACACCATCACCCTCACCCTATCTCAAGGATCTGCTCATGATTAGCAGAATGGGGAACAGGTGGAGTGAGCGGCTGGGACCTGGTAGAGTAGAGAGAGAGGCCTCGGACGACCTCTGATCCACGCCTGTGTGTGTGTGTATGTGTGTGTGTGCGTGCGTGCGTGTGTGTGTCTGTGAGTGTGTGTGTGTGTCTGTGAGTGTGTGTGTGTGTGTGAGTGTGTGTGTGTGTGTGTCCGCATGCGCGTTTGGTGTGTGTGTGTGTGTGTGTGTGTGTGTGTGTGTGTGTGTGTGTGTGTGTGTGTGCTAATACGAGGCTGTGTCTCGCCTGTGTTCCTGATCTTACAGGTCAATCTAGTGATGTGTGCGCGTTTGTGTGTGTGTGTGTGCTGTGTGTGTGTGTGTGCGTGCCGTGTGCGTGTGCGTGTCGTGTGCCTGTGTGGTGTGTGTGCGCCTCGTGTGTGTGTGTCGTGTGTGTGTCGTGCCGTGTGTGTGCGTGCCGTGTGTCGTGTGTGTGTGTGTGTGTGTGTGCGTGCCTCGCGCGCGTGTGTCGTGTGTGCGTGTGCCTTTCTCGTGCGTGTTTCCCGTGCTCACACCAGGGCCGTGTCTCCCCTGTGCTCCAGATCTTACAGGTGAATCTAGTGATGTCCATCCTGCTGTACGTGATGGTCCTCACGTACCTCTACGGCATCCAGGCAACCACCATGGACGCCGGTCGCCAGGGGCAACAACAGGGACAACAACAACAACAGGATCATCATCAACAACAACAACAACAACAACAACAGCAGCAGCAGCAGCAGACCAGCCCCGACCCGCTCAACTCCCTCATCATCCAGCTGCTGCAGGCCCGACCTCACCCGGGGGCGGGGGGGGAGGGAGGGAGGCCAGGGGGGGAGGCGGAGCCCGGCGGAGACGCCCCAGGACAACGCCATCCCCGCCCCGGGCTTCACCTCCCCCGGCGGCCCCCCCCCCGCCTCGGGGGGCGAGCAGCAGCAGGCGGCGGCGGCGGCGGCGGCGGCGGCGGCGGCGGCGGGGCGGCGGCGGCGGCGGGCGGCGGGCGGCGACGGGCGGCGACCCGGCGGCGCCCATCACCCTGCTGACCTCTGACCTCCTGCGGCAGCACAAGCGCTACAACTCGCCGCCGTGCTGCTCAGCCAGCGGCCGCCGCTGCAGCCGCCGCCCCTCTACCTCATGGACGACTTTGTGGGCGGCAGCGACGGCAGCGGGCCGCCGGCGGGGGCGGGGGGGGGCGGCTGGCGGCGACGTCGGGAAACAGGACGCGCAGGAAGCGCTACGCGGAGCACAAGAGCTACCGCGGGGAGTACTCGGTGTGCGACAGCGAGAGCCAGTGGGTGACGGACAAGTCGCAGGCCGTCGACCTGCGCAACCGGCCCGTGGCGGTGCTGGGCCAGATCAAGACCAGCGCCACGGCGGAGGTGAAGCAGTACTTTTACGAGACGCGCTGCCGGGCGGCCAAGCCCTTCAAGAGCGGCTGCCGGGGCATCGACGACAAGCACTGGAACTCCCAGTGCAAGACGGTGCAGACGTACGTGCGCGCCCTCACGCAGGACGTCAACGCCGTGGGCTGGCGCTGGATACGCATCGACACGTCCTGCGTGTGCGCCCTGTCGCGGAAGCACCGGAAGACGTAAAAAGAAAAGGGGGGGATGAGAGGGGGGGGGGGGGAGAACGAAGGAGAGAGAGAAAGAGACGCTCGAATGCAAACTCAGATACTAGCTCGGACGTCCAGGGGGACCGCGCTCTGCTGTGTGT
>NW_028178923.1:0-9060 GCF_964030765.1 Micromesistius poutassou | reverse complement strand
CCATTGACATTTTATGAATACAGATAATCAACAAATGTGTCGTGCATTGGGAGAGAATGGCTGCAGTAAAACAAGAGTCTCATTTCGGGGCACTTCGCCAACACACACACACACACACACACACAGTGGCATCTACAAAGTGCTCTCTATAGACGCTGTGTGACACTGCAGAAAATAACAAAAATATACTTTTGTAGTTCATAAGTCTGTTTACTACACACATGAATGCACACACATGCATGCACGTGCACAAAAACACACACTTTAAGAAGGTACACATACACTCATTGCATGCAATGCATCCATTACAGATGTAGATTGTAGTGTGCACTAAATGTTACTCTTCAAACTCATATGCCATACATATATCTTAGTCAAAAGAAGTCAATTTGAACTAAGTTGATGATTGGTTGATTCAAGATGGTTGCTGCTTGTTTTAATAATTGAATTAATTGAATAATGAATATGGATGGAAGATAATGTGAGCATGACTTAATCTACTCCTGGGAAGGTCAAGCCAATAACTGTCACAGAGGTGTATCGTCACTAATTTCATGTTATCTACCCATGAACGCTCAGCTCATTTGCGCTAGTGTGTTTAGTCAGTTTACTCTGACTGTGTGAGGCTAAATTAGAGCTGGACACTCAATGAAAGCCTGTCTGCTCAGTGGAAGCCAATTGGCCTCTGTTCTACCAAATGGTGGCAAGAAAAAAACAAGTTTCAACTCAATGGATATTAGATCACAGGTACAATCTGTAGTATAATCACAGGTCAAATCACACCATGGCCACAGCTGATTACACTCCCTTTGGTAGCTGGAATTTCTATCAGTTCAGATGTGCAATGCATCTATTTCACTATCCGAACCCGAACCTTGTCCTTTCCATATATACAGATATACTGTATATTCTCTCTCTCTCTCTCTCTCTCTCTCTCTTGCTCTGCATCTTTCAGGGCTGAGGTCCTAGCAGTAGCCAGCCACAGCAGGCGGTGATCCGCGTAGCAGCAGTGATTAATTGAGCTTGCAAAATGGTGAAAAAAAATACATAAAACTTCAGCAATGCAAGGGGAATTTATGCTTGTTTATTTGACAGGGGACACCAACATCCAAACAAATTAACATAAAATTGACTTTCTGAGTTGTTTCTGCCTTTGCCCCCACAGCGATCTACGTAAAGGCTTACCTTAGGACCATCTTAAGTCTTAATTGACTCACTGAACCCATTGGCCGGCACGGCCATTGGTTGAATGGTTCAAGGAAATGAAAACGTGAAAACGTTATTTTTCACATCCCTGGCCCTCAGTAATCATGGATGGAGAAGCAATTTGAGTCCAGGGGATTGCTGAAAGGAGGACTGTGCGGGAAGCCAATTTGAAAAAAAATCTTTTGCTTCTATTTCGCAGGTTCGCTTCACAATACCATTTCATGATTCCATCTTACAATCCCATCTTTCTGTGAGCAATCCTTCTTTGAATGTATTTATAAAGGGCATGTTTGACTACCGCAACAAGGTAATTAAAACAGATACTTAGCACAGCTCCTGATCCCTCATAACCCACCAACATTAATCCTCTTGGAAAAATAAACGATTCAAAACCGAGCCTGATTTAGTGTTTCTTTTCTTAAGCCGTTATTCAGCATCAAGGTCATGTTGTGGTGGAAGCGTCTCAAACACATGCTGTTCCACATGGTCTGCCATCAGATCCGCACCGCAACACGAGACAACAGACGGAGAACAGGGAGCCAGCGTTTGGTTGCGCCCCCTCTCATAAGTGCCATGTTGCAACGGCACATGCCTTGGTCCAGGAAATCTGGGAGGGGGTGCTGACATAATGGGATGAGACAAGCCCAAGAAATCATTATTAGCTGTGCACCATGAATGAATTGTCGTGGGGGATTTCTGAAAGCCTTTCAAATTGGAATAAAATACATTTGATTAGTGTCCCCTGTAGCTAAAATGGAGCCGGAATGGGCAAGGCAGTCCCTAGTGGTGTATCATGTTGTTACACTTAAAGCACTATGGGCCCTATTTAGACGGTCTAAAACGCAAGTGTGAAGCGTAAAACGGAAGAAGCTTTGTGGGCGGTTCTATGGCAATGTTGCTATTATGACGGCGGATAAATGACTCTTGCGCCCGACGCAAATCTAAAATGGGTTGGTCTGAAACCCATAGGTATGTTTTGGGCGTAACGTGCAATATGCCAATGAGAGTTCCATCTCCCATCCCCTTTAAGAGCCAGCGCATTTGACTTGACGAGTTGATATTTTGACAGCGCGCAGTCTTCGCTGAGACAGATGCATGACCACATGAATTTCAAACTTCAAATGGCTCAGTTTATGGCCAAATAATAGGCCTAATTCACACATGGAATAGTGTTTTCTTCTCCAACTTCAGAAACACTGAGTCGTCATGTAAATTTCAGCAAAGAGAAATTAACACATATATGATATGCGGAAGCGGACCTGTGGCCGCAACTGTGGGTCTATTTAATGATATGCGGCAATACATTAACAAACATAATTTATTACCAGTATTGTATACATTATCGTTTTCTCACAATGAAATACTCACCAATCCTAAAAGTTATGGGCTTGTACACGATGTCTGTGTCAAGAAAATATGTGTTTGCTGTACAGTGTTTGCAGATGAATTGATAAAAAATGATACAACTTCTTACCACTGTATCAGCTGTTCTTTCCCAAATCATTTAACCAACGTTATCATTTACCCTAAAACAAGATTTTGTTTTGGAAGGCTGGGATATACTTGGCTCGAGTTATTATTGTTATTATTATATAATATAATAACATAATATTTTAACCCATGGCATAGCCTACTACAGTGTTCATTCATGCAGCCCCTATGAAAAAAAATGTTTCCACAATCCACATGCTATTTCTATGCAGTTTCACACATATGAACAATCTTTGACATCATAATATTTCAATTAGGCTAACCGTTTGCATGTTTGTGCTGTGTATAGCCTACGTGTGTGTAAGCTTATGTTGCAGTTCCGACCTGCCATGGCACGTCAAAATAGCAACACCAGTGTCAGTGGCGCAATTGCAGTGGCGCAATTTTTAGATCAGTCAACTAGCACCAAGTATCATTTGCGCTGGAACACGCCTCTGCTTTTTGCGTAGTTGAAGTGTGGTGGCGTGAGTTTGCAAACTAAGGGTGCAAACTAGCAATAATACATGCGTCGGTATAGAAAGTCAAGTCTGGTTGCAAGATAGGGCACTATGTCTTGAAACGTACCATGAACTCATGGTGGTGTCTGTTGTGTTGTGGGGGTGGGCTGTCGCTTTATTGACGTTGACACACGTCATTGTAAGCATTTTCGTTAGCGTACGATCATTTTCTTTGTAATCCCATCAACGTTTTGCCCTATAAGCTCATTGCCTTATGAGCGATGCCATGATACGATTGTCCTCGATAACAAATGCGATCTTGCCATTATCCATTAGATAAGCCTGATGGAAAATGTGATTGTGCTTCTCTGGGAATCAGGGCTTTGCTTTTAGCGGATAGGATGGAAATGTAGCAGCCTACTCTCCTGCCAAAAAGTGGCTGCAATACTTTGTGACCCGAGGGTCATACCATTAAAAACATTAGTTTTACGCGTAAAGAAAATGTCAGCCGTCAATTTCCATCGTAACCTCTAACTGACGAGGAAGACGCAAACTGACGCCGTCATCCGCCGTACGAAATCAAATACACAACGAGACCGACATGTGGACACACATTCTGCTTCACGGCGGACCTTGGGAAGAAACGCTGGCATTGTGACAGAACGCATTCCTCCAAGAGATTGTACGAAAAAACTGCAGGAAAACACACACACACACACACAGGTATGACTTACTGCAGCCTAATCGGGCATAATAAAGTGAGTCAGCCTCTCAGCATGGCAGCAGAGGAATCACCCCCCCTCCCCTCTCATTCTCTCAATGAGAGAGAATGAGAGAGAGAGAGAGAGAGAGAGAGAGAGAGAGAGAGAGAGAGAGAGAGAGAGAGAGAGAGAGAGAGAATGAGAGAGAGAGAGAGAGAGAGAGAGAAAATGTGAAAACGAGAAATGCCAACAAGCGTTCCAGTGTACACTGCGTGGAAACCGACACACAAAGGTTTGAATTGGAACACTTCCAGCATTATCTTGGGGGGGAACAAATAAAGCGAATAAACCCAAAAAGCCCCAACGCGTTGCTCCGAGCGGCTGACGGAGGCAGCGGATGAACGCAGCACCGCTGACACACTCCCAGAAACAACACAAGGGCAGCCCCCTTAGCACGCAGAGCTCCAACACATGCACACACATGTGGGGGGACGGGGGGGGTCTGGAGGTCTGGGGGTCTGGGTCTGGGTCTGGCTCTGGGGGTCTGGGGGTGGGTCTGGGGGTGGGTCTGGGGGTCTGGGGGTCTGGCTCTGGGGGTCTGGGGGTGGGTCAGGCTCTGGGTCTGGGTGATGGTGGGAGGTCCTGCTGAAGAGGGGTTCCAGCCGTACGGCGTGACGAAGCACCGCTCTGCAGTCCCACGGGGGGAAGGGGGGGGGGGTAGGGGGGGTACAACGTCTTGGCTCAGGAGGTAGAGCGGGTTGACTTGTAACCGGAAGGTTGCTAGTTGGATCCCCGGCTCCTCCTAGCGTGTGTTGGTGTCCCAGAGAGAGACGCTTCACCCTGACTGCTCCTGGCCAGCTGTCGCCCTGCGTGGTCGACTCCGCCGTCAGTGTGTGAACGTGTGAATGAACCATTGCAAGTCGCTTTGGATAAAAGCCTCTGCTGAACACCCTGAATGTGAATGTTTACGGTACAGCGAAGGGGGAGGAGTCGGTCGGGGAGCGAACACGACCTCCAGGGTGAGGAGGAACCGAAGCCACGGCCGACCGGACCGGGAGGAGGAAGGGGTCCAGGGCGGGGCAGCAGCGGAGAGAGAAAGAGGCGTTGGCCCGCATTGCAAACAGCCCCACATCCGTCTGCTGACTCCCACTGACTCACAGAGCCGGTGGACAGATAACGAGCCTCGTCTACCGCCGTCACCCATGAGCAAACGCGGCTTCTCCTTCTCCTCCTTGTTCAGCAGATATGAGCAGCCGGGCGTCTCCTCGGAGATCAGATTGAAGACCAGAGATAAGATTAGATGTGGTGTGTACTGTGTTGAGCAAGCAATAAAAGAAGCGATAAGACTAATAAGGAATGTACTCCTCTGGAATATAACCCCTGGAAAGCCCAAATGAGAAGAACCCGACTCCAGCCTCAGGTTATCGCTCATTATTCTACAGCAGTAATTATTTTTCATATTTTATTTTTGGGGGGATTTTTCGGTGCCTTCAGGGACTACAGTGCTCGGAGAGGAGAGGGCAAGGACGTGTAGCACGGGACCACAGGTGGGAATCGAACCGGGGACGCTACACGGTGTACCGCCATCATGGTTTAGCGCAGCAGTCGCGTCGAATCTAGACAATTATTAACGATGTTACACATGTAAAGGAACAGGATAGACAGTCTTCAAATTCACCGAGGAGCGCTTCGAGTGAAGGCTTGACTCTTGACTCAACCTGAACCTGTGCCTCATTTAACTGACGGTGAGAATCCTGCCCTGTGTTCGTAACACACACACACACACACACACACACACACACACACACACACACACACACACACACACACACACACACACACACACACACACACACACACACACACACACACACACACTCCCGTTCCACCCGTAGAGCCAGGGGTCAGTCATTACAGGGAGAGTGTGAATCGGCCAGCACTGCAAGAGAAGGGACCACAGAACAGTGGGGGGTGGAGGGGACTTAATGGGGATCGTCATTATGACACATGAGACATTAGCAGGGCCACAAGCTTCTGTTGCCGTATGTGTTTCATGACGATGGTGACTGGATGAATGCAATCATTGGAAGTGTCCAAAAGCACACTGCATGGGGGGATTACTCCACTGTAGTGGTACTTTCTGTATTTTGAAGTGGGTTTAACACACACACACACACACACACACACACACACACACACACACACACACACACACACACACACACACACACACACACACACACACACACACACACACACACACACACACACACACACTCCCGTTCCACCCGTAGAGCCAGGGGTCAGTCATTACAGGGAGAGTGTGAATCGGCCAGCACTGCAAGAGAAGGGACCACAGAACAGTGGGGGGTGGAGGGGACTTAATGGGGATCGTCATTATGACACATGAGACATTAGCAGGGCCACAAGCTTCTGTTGCCGTATGTGTTTCATGACGATGGTGACTGGATGAATGCAATCATTGGAAGTGTCCAAAAGCACACTGCATGGGGGGATTACTCCACTGTAGTGGTACTTTCTGTATTTTGAAGTGGGTTTAACACACACACACACACACACACACACACACACACACACACACACACACACACACACACACACACACACACACACACACACACACACACACACACACACACACACACACACACCACTCTGACAGAGAAAATGAAATGAAAGTGCCAGTGCCTAAGGAACTTTAGAATTGAAGGACACTGTTTCTACTGCATTTAATTTCTGGGAAAGAGAGTGACTTAGATTTGGATTTAGTATCATATAAAACAAAACTCAATAAAGCACAGATAACCGCAGATGACATCACGTCTGGCCATGACCAGCTTTGTTTATTCCGGGAATGGGAAAAACACAGCTCAAAGCGCCCAGTGTACAGAATCAAGTTAATGGGGAACTGCATGCTTTGTGTAGCGTTTCCACTCTGCATTTGTCAGCCAAACTCAATTCATGAGCCGGAGAATTAGCGTCTTGCTGCTTCTATACAAATCAAATCAACAGAACTTAGCCATTGCACAAAAGGATTGAAGAACATTCACAACACCAAAGATTTCTGCCATTTTTTGCAACCATGACGGAAGCCAACAAATTGACTTCATAATTCTGTAGTTAATCCACCTCCTGACTTTCTTGTATTTCAAGCAATTAACAATTGGACTCTTTCAGGTCAGAAGTGTTTGTTTTCAGTGACTCAATGCAGACTAGATAACTCTTGCAGTTTTTCTTAAAAGCCGATTTTCACAATACTGCCGTGGTGATCATCTATAAACAGGGAGAGGAAAACCGCGATCATATATTGAAGGAAAATATTTCTTAACTACAATACAATTCCACGTCTAACCACAGATTATCTTCTAATCTACTCCTCGGGCATTCTCCTCCCCAAAGTCAAAATGCTCTCATCAAGTCTAACTAATTTCCCTCAACACTATCTTTATTTGTCTCAGTCCATCACTTGGCCTAATCTATTATTTACTGCCCCCCCTCCTCCGCTCCCCCTGTGTCTTGAAATAAATGGAAATAATCTTGAAAGATTGCCTCTCTTATTCTGCCAACCTGACACTGTCTTAAGAAGCATAATTACAGAAGATGGAGTTGAACAACAAAAGGACTCTCTGGCCATTTAAATGTCAGTGCCCGTCTCCAGTAAATGACTTTGGGGAGAGACGGAGAAAGATATGAACTTTCCGGAGAAACCAAAGCGATACCAGTCTGGGTGCTGCTGACCTTGTCCCTTCGCCCTCTGGATTCCTGGGGTCGATCCTTTCCATTCAATTTCCCATTTCCTGTATGAAGCCATTTCAGCTCCATCTCGCAGACTTTCTTCCTGTACGTTTGGCCCACCCGAAAGCCCATTTCGGTTCTAATCTCAAACACCATTAAAGTTATTTGAGATTCGTAGCACAGTCGGAGGTTGCCTGGTGACTGAGATCACTGAATGTCTCATAAAGATTGTGGTTTTATTATTAATGGCTGAAGTGGCTTATGATGGGCTGACAGTGAAAGTGATGGATATAGCTCCACGTCGCATGGTTATGATAGCGAAAGATTTTCAAGAGCGAAAGAAGGAAATAGCTTCATGCAATCATGAGACAGGGCTAATGCCGAGGCTAAAAATCCTTGTCTTGCAACAGAACCATAGTTAGATAGTTTGATTGAGATTTAGATAGCTGGTTATTAGTCGGGCTGGTTCGAGCTGTCAGTACAAATGTGCTCTTTTGAATTTTGCTCAAAAGAACTGCAAAAAAACTTACACATTCCTTTATTAAACCCAAAGTCAAACTGTGTATCAAGAGAATCGACAAGTAACAAGAATATCCCTTGTTTGCTAACAAAGCCCATAGTTAGTTGAGAACAAATTATTTTCATCTAAGATCATTCAACGTCTTTATCTGTACTGTTTCTTAACAGTACATGATCGTAGTTACTGTGGAACTAATACTGTAGGCTATAAGTATACCTTGCTGTATATCAGGCTGAACATAAAGCTATTATCAACAGCGTCCAAACCATTTTAGAAAAATCGCGATATGCTAAAAACACGCTTTGTGTGTTTGAAAAAAACCCTGATTATAATTACAAACACAACAGCAAATGAATATCCATCTCCAATCACAGACCGGTTATTACATTACATTACACACATAACATTGCACCCTAGTAAATCAAGACGCACAAAAACGAACCAGCTTATTAATTAAAACCCACGGGTGGTTCAACTCAAGAGAAAATATCAACTTCATTCCTTCAGATCCAGCATTGTGAAAACCCCTAAACTTTGAGTGTATCTTCTTTAAAACCGTCCTATCCCTTTTCCATTTCCACTCCACCAGTGAAACAAGGCCTCATCCCGGGATCAGAAGGGGAACCTGCTGACAATCCCTGGGTGGACGGAGAAGCATCTGCTGACGCTCCGACTCCTTAAACAGCGCTGATCACAGTCTACCAAACCGGGGGGGGGGGGGTGTTGCTGTTTGTCCCCCCCTCCCCTTCCTTGCCCTGGTGAGTGGGGGTCAGGGTTGTGGGTTGGGGGGGGGGGCTTGTGGTGCTTGGCGTGAAGCTAATCTATCAGTCCAGAAGTCCCCGAGATCAATGTACCCCAGAACGATCAAAAAACACGACAACACAACGACTATGCATTACAAACAAAAATACACACACACACACACACACACACACAATCTCTGTCCCTT
>NW_028178924.1:0-7500 GCF_964030765.1 Micromesistius poutassou | reverse complement strand
ACTCTACCGCTCTCTACCCCCACTCTACCACTCTACCACTCTCTACCTCCACTCTACCACTCTCTACCCCCACTCTACCACTCTACCACTCTCTACCTCCACTCTACCACTCTACCACTCTCTACCTCCACTCTACCACTCTCTACCTCCACTCTACCACTCTCTACCTCCACTCTACCACTCTCTACCTCCACTCTACCACTCTCTACCTCCACTCTACCGCTCTCTCACGGAGGCGGAGATTTTCTTTTCCTGAAAGTGTTTAAAATCCTTCCCTGACAGTTTGAGTGGGCAAAAAGCTTGGAAACACCACAAACACATTTCAGCTACAACTACAACCTGGCGAATAGCACGGAACACCATATTTTTTTGCAACAGTAAGTGCACAGCTTCTTTGTGTAGCATTGCCTACATGAGGTCCAACAAGGAAGATCAAATTGCTGTGAGAAGATGTATATCTCATAAAGAATATTCTCAGGCAATGGCAGTTTTAGGGTATAGTGTAGAGTCGGGTATTTGGCTCCCAGACCAAAAAGTCTGTCTCCAAAAAGGAGACGGCTCCTCTCCACTCCCTCCTCCTCCTCACGTCTCCTCCACTCCTTCCTCCTCCTCCTCACGTCTCCTCCACTCCCTCCTCCTCCTCACGGTCTCCTCCACTTCCTCCTCCTCCTCCTCCACTCCCTCCTCCTCCTCCTCCTCCTCCACTCCCTCCTCCTCCTCCTCCTCCACTCCCTCCTCCTCCTCACGTCTCCTCCACTCCCTCCTCCTCCTCCTCCACTCCCTCCTCCTCCTCCTCCTCCTCCTCCTCCTCCACTCCCTCCTCCTCCTCACGTCTCCTCCACTCCCTCCTCCTCCTCCTCCTCCTCCTCCTCCTCCTCCTCCTCCTCACGTCTCCTCCACTCCCTCCTCCACTCCCTCCTCCTCCTCCTCCTCCTCCTCCTCCTCCTCCACTCCCTCCTCCTCCTCCTCCACTCCCTCCTCCTCCTCCTCCTCCTCCTCCTCCTCCTCCTTGGCTCTGTGGAGCCGGAGGTTGAGGCGCTGAGTAGGGAGGAGGATAAAGTTCTTCAGGTGTTCCACAGGCGTCTCCACCTTGGAGAGTGTTGAAGCTAGGCCTGGGCCATATGGCTGAAAGACATATCATGATATAACTTGATCATATTGATCGATATCGTTAACTATTGATCATTGTAATGACCTCAAAAGACTAGGAATTACCATGCTGGATGTAAACACTTCTGTTTAACACTTTATACGACCTTCCACTGTTCTTCATTGATCAATACTCCAATGTCGACACAACAATGAAAAACACTCAGATATTGTAAATAAGTATGGAGCCGTGTTTGTGTAACAAGCTGCTAGATTCAGCGGTCCAGTCTCTTATCGATATATACTGAACATGTTTTATATTGATACTGATCAAAAGTCTATCACAATACGATCATGTTTTACTGCCCAGGCCTCGTTGAAGCTCTCCTGGCGGCGGGCTGTGGGGTGGGACGGGGTTAATCCAGGGTTCTGTCCCCGGTACAGAGGAGCAGCTTCAGGGTGTCAGGCTGCAGTAGGAGGGGGGGCTCCCTGCGGTTTCCCAGCGGTAGAGACGTGTCGTCAGAGTCACGCCGGTGACCGCGGCGCACGGCGGACGGTTGTCAACGGAAGCAGAACCGATTTCTTTCCATTGATTGTGAGAACCGGAGCCAGGATGGAATCAGAAGCTACAGACACGCACTGCAAGGGATGCTGGGTAATCACAAAGCACGACCGAATGTCACGGAAGGAAAGGGCGACAATCAGATGTAAATGGTGTAATTAGTCCTCAAAAGTAAAGTTGTGTTGGTGCACAGTTCTGTGTGTGTTTGTGTGTGTGATTATGTATGTATTTGTGTATACGTGTAAGTATGAAAGCATTTGTGTGTATTTTTATCCACCTGTGTGTGTGTGTGTGTGTGTGTGTGTGTGTGTGTGTGTGCGTGTGCGTGTGTGCTTGCGTGTGTGTGTGCAGGTCCTGTCCATAGTGACAACACTGGACAGCACAACCCTCCCCTCTCTCTCTCTCTCTCTCCCCCTCTCTCTCTCCCTCCCTCCCTCTCCCTCCCTCTCTCCCTCCCCCTCCCTCCCTCTCCCTCCCTCTCCCCCTCCCTCCCCCTCTCTCCCCCTCTCTCCCTGTATTAACTTCTAAACCAGATGAAGCCGGTAGTGCCTGGGGCGGCGGTGCAGCTGTCTCCTGTAACACGGGGCTGGTGGATGCGACCCCGTTCAGGGGAGCGGCTGATTGAGTTGAGCCGATCTTATCCTCTTCATTTGTCCCCGAGCCCAGAGGGGCCCAGACCGCCGGCCCTAATGGACCTGCTGGACGACGTGCAGGAGGCCACATACACACACGCACGCACGCACGCACGCACGCACGCACGCTCGCACGCACGCACGCTCGCACGCACGCACGCACGCACGCACGCACGCACGCACGCACGCACACACACACACACACACACACACACACACACACACACACACACATACATACATACATGCATAAACAGACACACACACACAAGCGCACACTCTCACACGCACGCACGAACAAACGCACACACTCACTCACACACACACACCAACACATACACACACACACACACACACACACACACAGGGACGTACCAGGGAATCGTCGATGGTGAAGTTGAACTCCTTCAGGGCGTCGGTCTTCAGGTGGCTGATGAAGTCCTGATACTCTTTATTCTGCGGCTCTCTGTAGGTCAGGATCTTCACGCTCTGAGGACCACGAGCACAGGAGAGGACATGTTAGTATAGAACATAACATCTCACACACATCCACACGGCTCCCATACGGCTAAACACTGTGTCTCTCACCTTTTACACAAAACAACGTATTCTTTATATAAACCACACACCTTTGTGTTGTTTCCGTACTGGTTAGTTACTCATTTGCACCGTTAACAAGGCCTGGAATCCAAGCGTTCTGTTGCCATAGTGACGGCTGCTTGTTGTTCTGTTTCAGCCAAAATAAACTGAACTAAATGTAACACAACGTGGAGGTCCGTCCCCGAGTCCAGCGGACGGCCGACCCTCTGGGACGGAGCTGGTCCTAACGCAGACCTCTCACCACAGACCCTTTACTCTCAGACGCAGACTCCCTCACGACCATCCACCTCTCACTGTCCCCACAAACACGACCATCCACCTCTCACTGTCCCCACAAACACGACCACCACCTCTCACTGTCCCCACAAACACGACCACCACCTCTCACTGTCCACACAAACACGACCACCACCTCTCACTGTCCCCACAAACACGACCACCACCTCTCACTGTCCCCACAAACACGACCACCACCTCTCACTGTCCCCACAAACACGACCACCACCTCTCACTGTCCCCACAAACACGACCATCCACCTCTCACTGTCCACACAAACACAACCACCACCTCTCACTGTCCCCACAAACACGACCACCACCTCTCACTGTCCCCACAAACACGACCACCACCTCTCACTGTCCCCACAAACACGACCATCCACCTCTCACTGTCCCCACAAACACGACCACCACCTCTCACTGTCCCCACAAACACGACCATCCACCGCTCACTGTCCCCACAAACACGACCATCCACCTCTCACTGTCCCCACAAACACGACCACCACCTCTCACTGTCCCCACAAACACGACCACCACCTCTCACTGTCCCCACAAACACGACCACCACCTCTCACTGTCCCCACAAACACGACCACCACCTCTCACTGTCCCCACAAACACGACCATCCACCTCTCACTGTCCACACAAATACAACCACCACCTCTCACTGTCCCCACAAACACGACCACCACCTCTCACTGTCCCCACAAACACGACCACCACCTCTCACTGTCCCCACAAACACGACCATCCACCTCTCACTGTCCCCACAAACACGACCACCACCTCTCACTGTCCCCACAAACACGACCACCTCTCACTGTCCCCACAAACACGACCACCTCTCACTGTCCCCACAAACACGACCACCACCTCTCACTGTCCCCACAAACACGACCACCACCTCTCACTGTCCCCACAAACACGACCACCTCTCACTGTCCCCACAAACACGCTTCCCAACGGAGAGACTGAACTGAATGGACAAACAGACGGCGATTTACAATCACTGTTTCTGATTGGATCAAATTGATGCAAATTGATGCCAAGAGCCAATAGCTGACCCCTTAATGACAAACACTCTCTATGGTCTTCTGCTGATTGAACTCTGTATGTACTACCCTATCCTACCCTGTAGTACCCTATACTACCCTGTACTACCCTGCAGTACCCTATACTACCCTGTAGTACCCTGTATTACCCTGTAGTACCCTATCCTACCCTATACTACCCTGTAGTACCCTATACTACCCTATACTACCCTGTACTACCCTGTACTACCCTATACTACCCTGTAGTACCCTATCCTACCCTGTACTACCCTGCAGTACCCTATACTACCCTGTACTACCCTATACTACCCTATACTACCCTGTAGTACCCTATCCTACCCTGTAGTACCCTGTAGTACCCTATCCTACCCTTTAGTACCCTGTAGTACCCTATCCTACCCTGTACTACCCTATACTACCCTGTAGTACCCTATACTACCCTGTAGTACCCTATACTACACTGTACTACCCTATACTACCCTGTAGTACCCTATACTACCCTGTAGTACCCTGTAGTACCCTATACTACCCTGTAGTACCCTGTAGTACCCTATCCTACCCTTTAGTACCCTTTAGTACCCTGTAGTACCCTGTAGTACCCTATACTACCCTGTAGTACCCTATACTACACTGTACTACCCTATACTACCCTGTAGTACCCTGTAGTACCCTATCCTACCCTGTAGTACCCTGTAGTACCCTATCCTACCCTGTAGTACCCTGTAGTACCCTGTAGTACCCTGTAGTACCCTGTAGTTCCCTCCTCCACAGCAAGGAATGAAACCAGCAACTCTTGGGCTGCGGTAACTGTTCAGTCTCATGGGGCACGTGGATGGTACATGATATCCATTTATAGATATGGATAGAGATGTTTGGCATGTTTCGTTGGGCAATCGACAGACAGACAGACAGACAGACAGACAGAGAGAGACACACAGGCTGCATCTCAATTCAGGGGCTGCATCCTTCGAAGGACGCATTTGAAGACTGCTTACGTCACAGCAGCGCATCAAGGCTGTCCCATTTCGAAGGCTCCTTCAAATGCGGCCAAGATATGCAGCCTTCTTTTCCCAACGTATCCCAAGAGTCATTGCGCGTTGGATTTTTTCTAGAAATGGCATTGAGAGAGCGGAAGCGGCAGCTGCAGCGAATACATATTTAATGACAAAACTATGTAAAAACATTTTTTTAATATAAAAGTAAGGTTAGGACAATTTTAAATATGTAAGGGTTGCTAGGAGACAGGAGCGGCGTGTGGTCATGCAAGGTAAAGGACGTTAACAGCTGGTTACGCAATCCGGAAATGCTCTGTAGGCCAGACCGTCTCATTTAACAACGCCCGTTCGGCCTTCAGTGTGGCCTTCATAGACCGCGTCCTTCACAGCCACAGACAAACAGAGAGACAGGCAGGGAGAGACAGACAGACAGACTGCCAGCCTAACAAAGGGTACTTCAACCATTACAGCGCCGTGTGTGTGTTACTCTGTGCCGCGGGGCGCTTGAACCAGCACAGAGGGCGCTTTCTGATGACATCATTATGGGTCCTGCAGGAAGGTTAATCAACTTTGACTGGAATCGCAGGTGATGGTAGAGACACCACCAGGTGTCTCCCATCTGCAATCTGCAATCAATCTCTGTCAGCTGACCGGCTGAGAGACACACACACACACGAACACAAACACAATAGTGTGTAGTTTAACGGTGTTAGGGAGATAGTGTGTAGTTGAACTGTGTCAGGGTGATAGTGTGTAGTTGAACTATCAGGGTGATAGTGTGTAGTTTAACTGTCAGGGTGATAGTGTGTAGTTTAACTGTCAGGGTGATAGTGTGTAATTTAACTATCAGGGTGATAGTGTGTAGTTTAACTATCAGGGTGATAGTGTGTAGTTGAACTATCAGGGTGATAGTGTGTAGTTTAACTGTCAGGGTGATAGTGTGTAGTTTAACTGTCAGGGTGATAGTGTGTAGTTTAACTATCAGGGTGATAGTGTGTAGTTTAACTATCAGGGTGATAGTGTGTAGTTGAACTATCAGGGTGATAGTGTGTAGTTTAACTGTCAGGGTGATAGTGTGTAGTTTAACTGTCAGGGTGATAGTGTGTAGTTGAACTGTGTCAGGGTGATAGTGTGTAGTTGAACTATCAGGGTGATAGTGTGTAGTTGAACTGTGTCAGGGTGATAGTGTGTAGTTGAACTGTCAGGGTGATAGTGTGTAGTTTAACTGTGTCAGGGTGATAGTGTGTAGTTTAACTATCAGGGTGATAGTGTGTAGTTTAACTGTTTCAGGGTGATAGTGTGTAGTTGAACTGTCAGGGTGATAGTGTGTAGTTTAACTATCAGGGTGATAGTGTGTAGTTTAACTGTGTCAGGGTGATAGTGTGTAGTTGAACTGTCAGGGTGATAGTGTGTAGTTTAACTGTGTCAGGGTGATAGTGTGTAGTTGAACTGTCAGGGTGATAGTGTGTAGTTTAACTGTTTCAGGGTGATAGTGTGTAGTTGAACTGTCAGGGTGATAGTGTGTAGTTTAACTATCAGGGTGATAGTGTGTAGTTTAACTATCAGGGTGATAGTGTGTAGTTGAACTGTGTCAGGGTGATAGTGTGTAGTTGAACTGTGTCAGGGTGATAGTGTGTAGTTTAACTGTTAGGGTGATAGTGTGTAGTTGAACTGTGTCAGGGTGATAGTGTGTAGTTTAACTATCAGGGTGATAGTGTGTAGTTGAACTGTGTCAGGGTGATAGTGTGTAGTTTAACTATCAGGGTGATAGTGTGTAGTTGAACTGTGTCAGGGTGATAGTGTGTAGTTGAACTGTGTCAGGGTGATAGTGTGTAGTTTAACTATCAGGGTGATAGTGTGTAGTTGAACTGTGTCAGGGTGATAGTGTGTAGTTGAACTGTGTCAGGGTGATAGTGTGTAGTTTAACTGTCAGGGTGATAGTGTGTAGTTTAACTGTTTCAGGGTGATAGTGTGTAGTTTAACTGTCAGGGTGATAGTGTGTAGTTTAACTGTCAGGGTGATAGTGTGTAGTTGAACTGTTTCAGGGTGATAGTGTGTAGTTTAACTGTCAGGGTGATAGTGTGTAGTTGAACTGTCAGGGTGATAGTGTGTAGTTTAACTGTCAGGGTGATAGTGTGTAGTTTAACTATCAGGGTGATAGTGTGTAGTTTAACTGTGTCAGGGTGATAGTGTGTAGTTTAACTGTGTCAGGGTGATAGTGTGTAGTTTAACTGTGTCAGGGTGATAGTGTGTAGTTTAACTGTGTCAGGGTGATAGTGTGTAGTTT
>NW_028178925.1:5000-7500 GCF_964030765.1 Micromesistius poutassou | reverse complement strand
GGCGCTTTTAAAGTCCATCATTAGCCGGATTTAACAGCTGAGACTTTAAAGCGAGGGGGTAGAGGGGGAGAGGGGTAGAAGGGATCCCGACACGGTCTCTTCACCGGCCGTTGATTGGCCCGATGATGTGACGTCAGAGCGTCACACGCGCCCGTGATTGGAGCGCAGCGGGCGGTGTGAGCGCAGAGTAAACAAAGCGGCGGCGCGGCGCGCTCTGAACTCCACATCCCCGGCGCGTCCGACAGCCCCGAGACACCGAGACACCGAGACACCGACACACCGACACACCGACACACCGAGCCACCGACACACGGAGACCCCGACACTCCGACACCCCGACACACCGACACACAGAGACCCCGAGCGCAGCCGAGCCCAGCCGGAGGTGGGGCAGCGATACTGGTCGGTGATCAGGCTGAAAGTTTCCCACTGACACTTCGCTGTTCAGTCCGCAGTTTGCCGACAGCGCGGCGCGTCCAGAGACTTTACCAAAGAGAGACGCGAACTGACCGGAGACCAGCAGAACTCTTAAATCTTAAGCTTTCATCGTCCTGTAGAACCCCGGTTCATGCCGACGCTGTCCGAGCAGATTTTCCTAATTTATTACTGAGACTGAGAGAGAGAGAAAGAGAGAGAGAGAGAGAGAGAGAGAGAGAGAGAGAGAGAGAGAGAGAGAGAGAGAGAGAGAGAGAGAGAGACACACACACACACACACACACACACACACACACACACACACACACACACACACACACGCACAGAGAGAGAGACAGAGGGAGTGAAGAGAGAGAGAGGGGCAGAGAAGGGAGAGAGAGAGAGAGAGAGAGCGAGAGAGAGAGAGAGGGAGAAGAGAGAGAGAGGGAGAGAAGAGAGAGGGTCCTACACCAAATAAGTGCACAGCATTCGGCTGTGAGATCCTAACCGTTGTGCGGACATTTAATTCCCAGCGTTGTGATTTTTGTATTTTTACGCAACAGATTTTCATTTAAAACCCAAAAATGAAATGTGGAAAAGACGCGCTCAGGCTTTAAAGCCTTTTACTCTTTTGAGCGCGTTTTGAACCTTCCACCGCGCGGCTCTGCGCCTCCGCGCTGTGAGTGGCGAGGATTTGGAGACACTTTGCACCACCGTCCCGGTTCCTTCCGTTCCCCCCTCTCCCGTCCAGGTGTCCCGCACTGGACGGCGGAGAGCCCCCCCGCCCCCAAGCTCGGGCAGCCAGAGCTGTCATGCTGCCCAAAGCCGATACTGAATCTCTGGGACTCGCTCGATCGCATGGAGAACAGCGGCACGTGCCAAGAAACATGCAAGGTAAGGATCAATGTTTCCGTCTCTTTTGCTGCTTTTCGTCTTCTTCATTTGGCTCTCGCGCGCGATTAAACGGGAGGACTGATGTTTGAGTTTATTTGATTTAACCTGCCCCGTTTCCACGCGGACAGAGAGCGCACCAAGTAGCGCCAGAGTGCAGCGCGCTGGGCGCAGGGGCGCAGCGCGCAGCGCAGTCCCACGAGCGACAGACTTGGTTTTATTATTTGACACTTATTTGTGTGCATCATTTGTTTAGGCGCATGATCAGTAAAGACGCCGGGACGTTATTTATGCATGTTTTAATTCATATCTATATATATTTAAAAACAGGGTTCTGTGATTTTAACTGACCGAGAATGTAATATATTTTGGAATTGAATCGACGTTGTCAGCCATTAATCGTAGCGTATTATTATAATTAGTGGATCATTTATACGTGCAAATATGTTTCAGTTTCAGTTCGATTAATGTGTGAGATGTAACCATTTTAAATGAACGTATGGTGTGTGTGTGTGTGTGTGTGTGTGTGTGTGTGTGTGTGTGTGTGTGTGTGTGTGTGTGTGTGTGTGTGTGTGTGTGTGTGTGTGTGTGTGTGTTTGTTATAATCACACATTCGTCTTCATAAATTGCCTAAAAACATCCTCTAAAATCCAAAAAAACAAATGGAATAAATAGGAAAGTGCGCCAGTATGGGTTGGCTGCATTAGAGTAAAATGTGTGCCTGAATGCTTTATATTAATAGCCTAACTATGGACTAACTATGGCCAATGTTAACATTTACATTTTTCAGATTTAATCATTTACAGTTCAGCATTTAATTTGGCAAAGTAAATGATGGTGTGTTGATCGTCAGGGCAGAATAACCTCTCCTATAGTCCCAAAATCAATTCAATGCAATGGGCTATTTATATCACTCTGCGGCCATATAACTAAGATGATTACGGTGAAGGTAGTTTATGGTGCTGGTGATAACGGATGACCTAATCGCAGGACAGCTTATCTCTTTTGATGCCATGCATGTAAAAGTAGAATAAGGTAGCTTGTTTCCCTCCGGAGAAACGTCCAGGCCTGTCCCATAAGGTCACCCCTCTGGTCCTGAGCGTTAGAGGCCTAAATCACAATCTATGAGCGTTTATAAATTGTGCTAAATTCTAGAGTTAAATCCCGCAGGTGTAAAACGCCAACTTCACGTGTT
>NW_028178926.1:0-77000 GCF_964030765.1 Micromesistius poutassou | reverse complement strand
TCTCTCGCTCTGAGAAGCACTTTGCACGCATAAAAACTGGAAAAGTGAATAACTCAGTCCCTTTCAATGCAAACGTGTAACTGAGCTTAAATACGGTTATTTGTGCCATCGCGCACCATTTGGAAGTGGAGAGCAGTTGTTTTGACTATAATTCACGTGTTAGGGTCAAAAACACATTGTGGGTCAAAACATGCTTTTCTCGCTGTGAAAAGCAAAAATGCTTTTCAGAGCGAGAAAAGCATAAAAACTGGAAAAGTTGATAACTCAGTCCCTTTCAATGCAAACGTGTAACTGAGCTTAAATAGGGTTATTTATGCCATCGCGCACCATTTGGAAGTGGAGAGCAGTTGTTTTGACTATGATTCACGTGTTAGGGTCAAAAACACATTGTGGGTCAAAACATGCTTTTCTCGCTCTGAAAAGCATTTTGCACGCATAAAAACTGGAAAAGTGAATAACTCAGTCACTTTCAATGCAAACGTGTAACTGAGCTTAAATAAGGTTATTTATGCCATCGCGCACCATTTGGAAGTGGAGAGCAGTTGTTTTGACTATAATTCACGTGTTAGGGTCAAAAACACATTGTGGGTCAAAACATGCTTTTCTCGCTCTGAAAAGCATTTTGCACGCATAAAAACTGGAAAAGTTGATAACTCAGTCCCTTTCAATGCAAACGTGTAACTGAGCTTAAATAGGGTTATTTATGCCATCGCGCACCATTTGGAAGTGGAGAGCAGTTGTTTTGACTATAATTCACGTGTTAGGGTCAAAAACACATTGTGGGTCAAAACATGCTTTTCTCGCTGTGAAAAGCAAAAATGCTTTTCAGAGCGAGAAAAGCATAAAAACTGGAAAAGTTGATAACTCAGTCCCTTTCAATGCAAACGTGTAACTGAGCTTAAATAGGGTTATTTATGCCATCGCGCACCATTTGGAAGTGGAGAGCAGTTGTTTTGACTATAATTCACGTGTTAGGGTCAAAAACACATTGTGGGTCAAAACATGCTTTTCTCGCTCTGAAAAGCATTTTGCACGCATAAAAACTGGAAAAGTGAATAACTCAGTCACTTTCAATGCAAACGTGTAACTGAGCTTAAATAGGGTTATTTATGCCATCGCGCACCATTTGGAAGTGGAGAGCAGTTGTTTTGACTATAATTCACGTGTTAGGGTCAAAAACACATTGTGGGTCAAAACATGCTTTTCTCGCTCTGAAAAGCATTTTGCACGCATAAAAACTGGAAAAGTGAATAACTCAGTCCCTTTCAATGCAAACGTGTAACTGAGCTTAAATAGGGTTATTTCTGCCATCGCGCACCATTTGGAAGTGGAGAGCAGTTGTTTTGACTATAATTCACGTGTTAGGGTCAAAAACACATTGTGGGTCAAAACATGCTTTTCTCGCTGTCAGAGCGAGAAAAGCATAAAAACTGGAAAAGTTGATAACTCAGTCCCTTTCAATGCAAACGTGTAACTGAGCTTAAATAGGGTTATTTATGCCATCGCGCACCATTTGGAAGTGGAGAGCAGTTGTTTTGACTATAATTCACGTGTTAGGGTCAAAAACACATTGTGGGTCAAAACATGCTTTTCTCGCTCTGAAAAGCATTTTGCACGCATAAAAACTGGAAAAGTTGATAACTCAGTCCCTTTCAATGCAAACGTGTAACTGAGCTTAAATAGGGTTATTTATGCCATCGCGCACCATTTGGAAGTGGAGAGCAGTTGTTTTGACTATAATTCACGTGTTAGGGTCAAAAACACATTGTGGGTCAAAACATGCTTTTCTCGCTGTGAAAAGCAAAAATGCTTTTCAGAGCGAGAAAAGCATAAAAACTGGAAAAGTTGATAACTCAGTCCCTTTCAATGCAAACGTGTAACTGAGCTTAAATAGGGTTATTTATGCCATCGCGCACCATTTGGAAGTGGAGAGCAGTTGTTTTGACTATAATTCACGTGTTAGGGTCAAAAACACATTGTGGGTCAAAACATGCTTTTCTCGCTCTGAAAAGCATTTTGCACGCATAAAAACTGGAAAAGTTGATAACTCAGTCCCTTTCAATGCAAACGTGTAACTGAGCTTAAATATGGTTATGTATGCCATTGCGCACCATTTGGAAGTGAAGAGAAGTTGTTTTGAGCACAATTCACGTGTCAGGGTCAAAAGCACCTTTTTGGTCAAAAAGTGATTCTCTCGCTCTGAGAAGCACTTTGCACGCATAAAAACTGGAAAAGTGAATAACTCAGTCCCTTTCAATGCAAACGTGTAACTGAGCTTAAATACGGTTATTTGTGCCATCGCGCACCATTTGGAAGTGGAGAGCAGTTGTTTTGACTATAATTCACGTGTTAGGGTCAAAAACACATTGTGGGTCAAAACATGCTTTTCTCGCTGTGAAAAGCAAAAATGCTTTTCAGAGCGAGAAAAGCATAAAAACTGGAAAGGTTGATAACTCAGTCCCTTTCAATGCAAACGTGTAACTGAGCTTAAATAGGGTTATTTATGCCATCGCGCACCATTTGGAAGTGGAGAGCAGTTGTTTTGACTATGATTCACGTGTTAGGGTCAAAAACACATTGTGGGTCAAAACATGCTTTTCTCGCTCTGAAAAGCATTTTGCACGCATAAAAACTGGAAAAGTTGATAACTCAGTCCCTTTCAATGCAAACGTGTAACTGAGCTTAAATAGGGTTATTCATGCCATCGCGCACCATTTGGAAGTGGAGAGCAGTTGTTTTGACTATAATTCACGTGTTAGGGTCAAAAACACATTGTGGGTCAAAACATGCTTTTCTCGCTCTGAAAAGCATTTTGCACGCATAAAAACTGGAAAAGTTGATAACTCAGTCCCTTTCAATGCAAACGTGTAACTGAGCTTAAATAGGGTTATTTATGCCATCGCGCACCATTTGGAAGTGGAGAGCAGTTGTTTTGACTATAATTCACGTGTTAGGGTCAAAAACACATTGTGGGTCAAAACATGCTTTTCTCGCTGTGAAAAGCAAAAATGCTTTTCAGAGCGAGAAAAGCATAAAAACTGGAAAAGTTGATAACTCAGTCCCTTTCAATGCAAACGTGTAACTGAGCTTAAATAGGGTTATTTATGCCATCGCGCACCATTTGGAAGTGGAGAGCAGTTGTTTTGACTATAATTCACGTGTTAGGGTCAAAAACACATTGTGGGTCAAAACATGCTTTTCTCGCTCTGAAAAGCATTTTGCACGCATAAAAACTGGAAAAGTGAATAACTCAGTCACTTTCAATGTAAACGTGTAACTGAGCTTAAATAAGGTTATTTATGCCATCGCGCACCATTTGGAAGTGGAGAGCAGTTGTTTTGACTATAATTCACGTGTTAGGGTCAAAAACACATTGTGGGTCAAAACATGCTTTTCTCGCTCTGAAAAGCATTTTGCACGCATAAAAACTGGAAAAGTGAATAACTCAGTCACTTTCAATGCAAACGTGTAACTGAGCTTAAATAGGGTTATTTATGCCATCGCGCACCATTTGGAAGTGGAGAGCAGTTGTTTTGACTATAATTCACGTGTTAGGGTCAAAAACACATTGTGGGTCAAAACATGCTTTTCTCGCTCTGAAAAGCATTTTGCACGCATAAAAACTGGAAAAGTGAATAACTCAGTCACTTTCAATGCAAACGTGTAACTGAGCTTAAATAAGGTTATTTATGCCATCGCGCACCATTTGGAAGTGGAGAGCAGTTGTTTTGACTATAATTCACGTGTTAGGGTCAAAAACACATTGTGGGTCAAAACATGCTTTTCTCGCTCTGAAAAGCATTTTGCACGCATAAAAACTGGAAAAGTTGATAACTCAGTCCCTTTCAATGCAAACGTGTAACTGAGCTTAAATATGGTTATGTATGCCATTGCGCACCATTTGGAAGTGAAGAGAAGTTGTTTTGAGCACAATTCACGTGTCAGGGTCAAAAGCACCTTTTTGGTCAAAAAGTGATTCTCTCGCTCTGAGAAGCACTTTGCACGCATAAAAACTGGAAAAGTGAATAACTCAGTCCCTTTCAATGCAAACGTGTAACTGAGCTTAAATACGGTTATTTGTGCCATCGCGCACCATTTGGAAGTGGAGAGCAGTTGTTTTGACTATAATTCACGTGTTAGGGTCAAAAACACATTGTGGGTCAAAACATGCTTTTCTCGCTGTGAAAAGCAAAAATGCTTTTCAGAGCGAGAAAAGCATAAAAACTGGAAAAGTTGATAACTCAGTCCCTTTCAATGCAAACGTGTAACTGAGCTTAAATAGGGTTATTTATGCCATCGCGCACCATTTGGAAGTGGAGAGCAGTTGTTTTGACTATAATTCACGTGTTAGGGTCAAAAACACATTGTGGGTCAAAACATGCTTTTCTCGCTCTGAAAAGCATTTTGCACGCATAAAAACTGGAAAAGTGAATAACTCAGTCACTTTCAATGCAAACGTGTAACTGAGCTTAAATAGGGTTATTTATGCCATCGCGCACCATTTGGAAGTGGAGAGCAGTTGTTTTGACTATAATTCACGTGTTAGGGTCAAAAACACATTGTGGGTCAAAACATGCTTTTCTCGCTCTGAAAAGCATTTTGCACGCATAAAAACTGGAAAAGTGAATAACTCAGTCACTTTCAATGCAAACGTGTAACTGAGCTTAAATAAGGTTACTTATGCCATCGCGCACCATTTGGAAGTGGAGAGCAGTTGTTTTGACTATAATTCACGTGTTAGGGTCAAAAACACATTGTGGGTCAAAACATGCTTTTCTCGCTGTGAAAAGCAAAAATGCTTTTCAGAGCGAGAAAAGCATAAAAACTGGAAAAGTTGATAACTCAGTCCCTTTCAATGCAAACGTGTAACTGAGCTTAAATAGGGTTATTTATGCCATCGCGCACCATTTGGAAGTGGAGAGCAGTTGTTTTGACTATAATTCACGTGTTAGGGTCAAAAACACATTGTGGGTCAAAACATGCTTTTCTCGCTCTGAAAAGCATTTTGCACGCATAAAAACTGGAAAAGTTGATAACTCAGTCCCTTTCAATGCAAACGTGTAACTGAGCTTAAATAGGGTTATTTATGCCATCGCGCACCATTTGGAAGTGGAGAGCAGTTGTTTTGACTATAATTCACGTGTTAGGGTCAAAAACACATTGTGGGTCAAAACATGCTTTTCTCGCTCTGAAAAGCATTTTGCACGCATAAAAACTGGAAAAGTTGATAACTCAGTTCCTTTCAATGCAAACGTGTAACTGAGCTTAAATAGGGTTATTTATGCCATCGCGCACCATTTGGAAGTGGAGAGCAGTTGTTTTGACTATAATTCACGTGTTAGGGTCAAAAACACATTGTGGGTCAAAACATGCTTTTCTCGCTGTGAAAAGCAAAAATGCTTTTCAGAGCGAGAAAAGCATAAAAACTGGAAAAGTTGATAACTCAGTCCCTTTCAATGTAAACGTGTAACTGAGCTTAAATAAGGTTATTTATGCCATCGCGCACCATTTGGAAGTGGAGAGCTGTTGTTTTGACTATAATTCACGTGTTAGGGTCAAAAACACATTGTGGGTCAAAACATGCTTTTCTCGCTCTGAAAAGCATTTTGCACGCATAAAAACTGGAAAAGTGAATAACTCAGTCACTTTCAATGCAAACGTGTAACTGAGCTTAAATAAGGTTATTTATGCCATCGCGCACCATTTGGAAGTGGAGAGCAGTTGTTTTGACTATAATTCACGTGTTAGGGTCAAAAACACATTGTGGGTCAAAACATGCTTTTCTCGCTCTGAAAAGCATTTTGCACGCATAAAAACTGGAAAAGTTGATAACTCAGTCCCTTTCAATGCAAACGTGTAACTGAGCTTAAATATGGTTATGTATGCCATTGCGCACCATTTGGAAGTGAAGAGAAGTTGTTTTGAGCACAATTCACGTGTCAGGGTCAAAAGCACCTTTTTGGTCAAAAAGTGATTCTCTCGCTCTGAGAAGCACTTTGCACGCATAAAAACTGGAAAAGTGAATAACTCAGTCCCTTTCAATGCAAACGTGTAACTGAGCTTAAATACGGTTATTTGTGCCATCGCGCACCATTTGGAAGTGGAGAGCAGTTGTTTTGACTATAATTCACGTGTTAGGGTCAAAAACACATTGTGGGTCAAAACATGCTTTTCTCGCTGTGAAAAGCAAAAATGCTTTTCAGAGCGAGAAAAGCATAAAAACTGGAAAAGTTGATAACTCAGTCCCTTTCAATGCAAACGTGTAACTGAGCTTAAATAGGGTTATTTATGCCATCGCGCACCATTTGGAAGTGGAGAGCAGTTGTTTTGACTATAATTCACGTGTTAGGGTCAAAAACACATTGTGGGTCAAAACATGCTTTTCTCGCTGTGAAAAGCAAAAATGCTTTTCAGAGCGAGAAAAGCATAAAAACTGGAAAAGTTGATAACTCAGTCCCTTTCAATGCAAACGTGTAACTGAGCTTAAATAGGGTTATTTATGCCATCGCGCACCATTTGGAAGTGGAGAGCAGTTGTTTTGACTATAATTCACGTGTTAGGGTCAAAAACACATTGTGGGTCAAAACATGCTTTTCTCGCTCTGAAAAGCATTTTGCACGCATAAAAACTGGAAAAGTGAATAACTCAGTCACTTTCAATGCAAACGTGTAACTGAGCTTAAATAGGGTTATTTATGCCATCGCGCACCATTTGGAAGTGGAGAGCAGTTGTTTTGACTATAATTCACGTGTTAGGGTCAAAAACACATTGTGGGTCAAAACATGCTTTTCTCGCTCTGAAAAGCATTTTGCACGCATACAAACTGGAAAAGTTGATAACTCAGTCCCTTTCAATGCAAACGTGTAACTGAGCTTAAATAGGGTTATTTATGCCATCGCGCACCATTTGGAAGTGGAGAGCAGTTGTTTTGACTATAATTCACGTGTTAGGGTCAAAAACACATTGTGGGTCAAAACATGCTTTTCTCGCTCTGAAAAGCATTTTGCACGCATAAAAACTGGAAAAGTTGATAACTCAGTCCCTTTCAATGCAAACGTGTAACTGAGCTTAAATAGGGTTATTTATGCCATCGCGCACCATTTGGAAGTGGAGAGCAGTTGTTTTGACTATAATTCACGTGTTAGGGTCAACAACACATTGTGGGTCAAAACATGCTTTTCTCGCTCTGAAAAGCATTTTGCACGCATAAAAACTGGAAAAGTGAATAACTCAGTCCCTTTCAATGCAAACGTGTAACTGAGCTTAAATAGGGTTATTTCTGCCATCGCGCACCATTTGGAAGTGGAGAGCAGTTGTTTTGACTATAATTCACGTGTTAGGGTCAAAAACACATTGTGGGTCAAAACATGCTTTTCTCGAAGTGAAAAGCAAAAATGCTTTTCAGAGCGAGAAAAGCATAAAAACTGGAAAAGTTGATAACTCAGTCCCTTTCAATGCAAACGTGTAACTGAGCTTAAATAGGGTTATTTATGCCATCGCGCACCATTTGGAAGTGGAGAGCAGTTGTTTTGACTATAATTCACGTGTTAGGGTCAAAAACACATTGTGGGTCAAAACATGCTTTTCTCGCTCTGAAAAGCATTTTGCACGCATAAAAACTGGAAAAGTTGATAACTCAGTCCCTTTCAATGCAAACGTGTAACTGAGCTTAAATAGGGTTATTTATGCCATCGCGCACCATTTGGAAGTGGAGAGCAGTTGTTTTGACTATAATTCACGTGTTAGGGTCAAAAACACATTGTGGGTCAAAACATGCTTTTCTCGCTCTGAAAAGCATTTTGCACGCATAAAAACTGGAAAAGTGAATAACTCAGTCACTTTCAATGCAAACGTGTAACTGAGCTTAAATAGGGTTATTTATGCCATCGCGCACCATTTGGAAGTGGAGAGCAGTTGTTTTGACTATAATTCACGTGTTAGGGTCAAAAACACATTGTGGGTCAAAACATGCTTTTCTCGCTCTGAAAAGCATTTTGCACGCATAAAAACTGGAAAAGTTGATAACTCAGTCCCTTTCAATGCAAACGTGTAACTGAGCTTAAATAGGGTTATTTATGCCATCGCGCACCATTTGGAAGTGGAGAGCAGTTGTTTTGACTATAATTCACGTGTTAGGGTCAAAAACACATTGTGGGTCAAAACATGCTTTTCTCGCTCTGAAAAGCAAAAATGCTTTTCAGAGCGAGAAAAGCATAAAAACTGGAAAAGTTGATAACTCAGTCCCTTTCAATGCAAACGTGTAACTGAGCTTAAATAGGGTTATTTATGCCATCGCGCACCATTTGGAAGTGGAGAGCAGTTGTTTTGACTATAATTCACGTGTTAGGGTCAAAAACACATTGTGGGTCAAAACATGCTTTTCTCGCTCTGAAAAGCATTTTGCACGCATAAAAACTGGAAAAGTTGATAACTCAGTCCCTTTCAATGCAAACGTGTAACTGAGCTTAAATATGGTTATGTATGCCATTGCGCACCATTTGGAAGTGAAGAGAAGTTGTTTTGAGCACAATTCACGTGTCAGGGTCAAAAGCACCTTTTTGGTCAAAAAGTGATTCTCTCGCTCTGAGAAGCACTTTGCACGCATAAAAACTGGAAAAGTGAATAACTCAGTCCCTTTCAATGCAAACGTGTAACTGAGCTTAAATACGGTTATTTATGCCATCGCGCACCATTTGGAAGTGGAGAGCAGTTGTTTTGACTATAATTCACGTGTTAGGGTCAAAAACACATTGTGGGTCAAAACATGCTTTTCTCGCTGTGAAAAGCAAAAATGCTTTTCAGAGCGAGAAAAGCATAAAAACTGGAAAAGTTGATAACTCAGTCCCTTTCAATGCAAACGTGTAACTGAGCTTAAATAGGGTTATTTATGCCATCGCGCACCATTTGGAAGTGGAGAGCAGTTGTTTTGACTATAATTCACGTGTTAGGGTCAAAAACACATTGTGGGTCAAAACATGCTTTTCTCGCTCTGAAAAGCATTTTGCACGCATAAAAACTGGAAAAGTGAATAACTCAGTCACTTTCAATGTAAACGTGTAACTGAGCTTAAATAAGGTTATTTATGCCATCGCGCACCATTTGGAAGTGGAGAGCAGTTGTTTTGACTATAATTCACGTGTTAGGGTCAAAAACACATTGTGGGTCAAAACATGCTTTTCTCGCTCTGAAAAGCATTTTGCACGCATAAAAACTGGAAAAGTGAATAACTCAGTCACTTTCAATGCAAACGTGTAACTGAGCTTAAATAGGGTTATTTATGCCATCGCGCACCATTTGGAAGTGGAGAGCAGTTGTTTTGACTATAATTCACGTGTTAGGGTCAAAAACACATTGTGGGTCAAAACATGCTTTTCTCGCTCTGAAAAGCATTTTGCACGCATAAAAACTGGAAAAGTGAATAACTCAGTCACTTTCAATGCAAACGTGTAACTGAGCTTAAATAGGGTTATTTATGCCATCGCGCACCATTTGGAAGTGGAGAGCAGTTGTTTTGACTATAATTCACGTGTTAGGGTCAAAAACACATTGTGGGTCAAAACATGCTTTTCTCGCTGTGAAAAGCAAAAATGCTTTTCAGAGCGAGAAAAGCATAAAAACTGGAAAAGTTGATAACTCAGTCCCTTTCAATGCAAACGTGTAACTGAGCTTAAATAGGGTTATTTATGCCATCGCGCACCATTTGGAAGTGGAGAGCAGTTGTTTTGACTATAATTCACGTGTTAGGGTCAAAAACACATTGTGGGTCAAAACATGCTTTTCTCGCTCTGAAAAGCATTTTGCACGCATAAAAACTGGAAAAGTGAATAACTCAGTCACTTTCAATGTAAACGTGTAACTGAGCTTAAATAAGGTTATTTATGCCATCGCGCACCATTTGGAAGTGGAGAGCAGTTGTTTTGACTATAATTCACGTGTTAGGGTCAAAAACACATTGTGGGTCAAAACATGCTTTTCTCGCTCTGAAAAGCATTTTGCACGCATAAAAACTGGAAAAGTGAATAACTCAGTCACTTTCAATGCAAACGTGTAACTGAGCTTAAATAGGGTTATTTATGCCATCGCGCACCATTTGGAAGTGGAGAGCAGTTGTTTTGACTATAATTCACGTGTTAGGGTCAAAAACACATTGTGGGTCAAAACATGCTTTTCTCGCTCTGAAAAGCATTTTGCACGCATAAAAACTGGAAAAGTGAATAACTCAGTCACTTTCAATGCAAACGTGTAACTGAGCTTAAATAAGGTTATTTATGCCATCGCGCACCATTTGGAAGTGGAGAGCAGTTGTTTTGACTATAATTCACGTGTTAGGGTCAAAAACACATTGTGGGTCAAAACATGCTTTTCTCGCTCTGAAAAGCATTTTGCACGCATAAAAACTGGAAAAGTTGATAACTCAGTCCCTTTCAATGCAAACGTGTAACTGAGCTTAAATATGGTTATGTATGCCATTGCGCACCATTTGGAAGTGAAGAGAAGTTGTTTTGAGCACAATTCACGTGTCAGGGTCAAAAGCACCTTTTTGGTCAAAAAGTGATTCTCTCGCTCTGAGAAGCACTTTGCACGCATAAAAACTGGAAAAGTGAATAACTCAGTCCCTTTCAATGCAAACGTGTAACTGAGCTTAAATACGGTTATTTGTGCCATCGCGCACCATTTGGAAGTGGAGAGCAGTTGTTTTGACTATAATTCACGTGTTAGGGTCAAAAACACATTGTGGGTCAAAACATGCTTTTCTCGCTGTGAAAAGCAAAAATGCTTTTCAGAGCGAGAAAAGCATAAAAACTGGAAAAGTTGATAACTCAGTCCCTTTCAATGCAAACGTGTAACTGAGCTTAAATAGGGTTATTTATGCCATCGCGCACCATTTGGAAGTGGAGAGCAGTTGTTTTGACTATAATTCACGTGTTAGGGTCAAAAACACATTGTGGGTCAAAACATGCTTTTCTCGCTCTGAAAAGCATTTTGCACGCATAAAAACTGGAAAAGTGAATAACTCAGTCACTTTCAATGCAAACGTGTAACTGAGCTTAAATAGGGTTATTTATGCCATCGCGCACCATTTGGAAGTGGAGAGCAGTTGTTTTGACTATAATTCACGTGTTAGGGTCAAAAACACATTGTGGGTCAAAACATGCTTTTCTCGCTCTGAAAAGCATTTTGCACGCATAAAAACTGGAAAAGTGAATAACTCAGTCACTTTCAATGCAAACGTGTAACTGAGCTTAAATAAGGTTACTTATGCCATCGCGCACCATTTGGAAGTGGAGAGCAGTTGTTTTGACTATAATTCACGTGTTAGGGTCAAAAACACATTGTGGGTCAAAACATGCTTTTCTCGCTGTGAAAAGCAAAAATGCTTTTCAGAGCGAGAAAAGCATAAAAACTGGAAAAGTTGATAACTCAGTCCCTTTCAATGCAAACGTGTAACTGAGCTTAAATAGGGTTATTTATGCCATCGCGCACCATTTGGAAGTGGAGAGCAGTTGTTTTGACTATAATTCACGTGTTAGGGTCAAAAACACATTGTGGGTCAAAACATGCTTTTCTCGCTCTGAAAAGCATTTTGCACGCATAAAAACTGGAAAAGTTGATAACTCAGTCCCTTTCAATGCAAACGTGTAACTGAGCTTAAATAGGGTTATTTATGCCATCGCGCACCATTTGGAAGTGGAGAGCAGTTGTTTTGACTATAATTCACGTGTTAGGGTCAAAAACACATTGTGGGTCAAAACATGCTTTTCTCGCTCTGAAAAGCATTTTGCACGCATAAAAACTGGAAAAGTTGATAACTCAGTTCCTTTCAATGCAAACGTGTAACTGAGCTTAAATAGGGTTATTTATGCCATCGCGCACCATTTGGAAGTGGAGAGCAGTTGTTTTGACTATAATTCACGTGTTAGGGTCAAAAACACATTGTGGGTCAAAACATGCTTTTCTCGCTGTGAAAAGCAAAAATGCTTTTCAGAGCGAGAAAAGCATAAAAACTGGAAAAGTTGATAACTCAGTCCCTTTCAATGTAAACGTGTAACTGAGCTTAAATAAGGTTATTTATGCCATCGCGCACCATTTGGAAGTGGAGAGCTGTTGTTTTGACTATAATTCACGTGTTAGGGTCAAAAACACATTGTGGGTCAAAACATGCTTTTCTCGCTCTGAAAAGCATTTTGCACGCATAAAAACTGGAAAAGTGAATAACTCAGTCACTTTCAATGCAAACGTGTAACTGAGCTTAAATAAGGTTATTTATGCCATCGCGCACCATTTGGAAGTGGAGAGCAGTTGTTTTGACTATAATTCACGTGTTAGGGTCAAAAACACATTGTGGGTCAAAACATGCTTTTCTCGCTCTGAAAAGCATTTTGCACGCATAAAAACTGGAAAAGTTGATAACTCAGTCCCTTTCAATGCAAACGTGTAACTGAGCTTAAATATGGTTATGTATGCCATTGCGCACCATTTGGAAGTGAAGAGAAGTTGTTTTGAGCACAATTCACGTGTCAGGGTCAAAAGCACCTTTTTGGTCAAAAAGTGATTCTCTCGCTCTGAGAAGCACTTTGCACGCATAAAAACTGGAAAAGTGAATAACTCAGTCCCTTTCAATGCAAACGTGTAACTGAGCTTAAATACGGTTATTTGTGCCATCGCGCACCATTTGGAAGTGGAGAGCAGTTGTTTTGACTATAATTCACGTGTTAGGGTCAAAAACACATTGTGGGTCAAAACATGCTTTTCTCGCTGTGAAAAGCAAAAATGCTTTTCAGAGCGAGAAAAGCATAAAAACTGGAAAAGTTGATAACTCAGTCCCTTTCAATGCAAACGTGTAACTGAGCTTAAATAGGGTTATTTATGCCATCGCGCACCATTTGGAAGTGGAGAGCAGTTGTTTTGACTATAATTCACGTGTTAGGGTCAAAAACACATTGTGGGTCAAAACATGCTTTTCTCGCTGTGAAAAGCAAAAATGCTTTTCAGAGCGAGAAAAGCATAAAAACTGGAAAAGTTGATAACTCAGTCCCTTTCAATGCAAACGTGTAACTGAGCTTAAATAGGGTTATTTATGCCATCGCGCACCATTTGGAAGTGGAGAGCAGTTGTTTTGACTATAATTCACGTGTTAGGGTCAAAAACACATTGTGGGTCAAAACATGCTTTTCTCGCTCTGAAAAGCATTTTGCACGCATAAAAACTGGAAAAGTGAATAACTCAGTCACTTTCAATGCAAACGTGTAACTGAGCTTAAATAGGGTTATTTATGCCATCGCGCACCATTTGGAAGTGGAGAGCAGTTGTTTTGACTATAATTCACGTGTTAGGGTCAAAAACACATTGTGGGTCAAAACATGCTTTTCTCGCTCTGAAAAGCATTTTGCACGCATACAAACTGGAAAAGTTGATAACTCAGTCCCTTTCAATGCAAACGTGTAACTGAGCTTAAATAGGGTTATTTATGCCATCGCGCACCATTTGGAAGTGGAGAGCAGTTGTTTTGACTATAATTCACGTGTTAGGGTCAAAAACACATTGTGGGTCAAAACATGCTTTTCTCGCTCTGAAAAGCATTTTGCACGCATAAAAACTGGAAAAGTTGATAACTCAGTCCCTTTCAATGCAAACGTGTAACTGAGCTTAAATAGGGTTATTTATGCCATCGCGCACCATTTGGAAGTGGAGAGCAGTTGTTTTGACTATAATTCACGTGTTAGGGTCAACAACACATTGTGGGTCAAAACATGCTTTTCTCGCTCTGAAAAGCATTTTGCACGCATAAAAACTGGAAAAGTGAATAACTCAGTCCCTTTCAATGCAAACGTGTAACTGAGCTTAAATAGGGTTATTTCTGCCATCGCGCACCATTTGGAAGTGGAGAGCAGTTGTTTTGACTATAATTCACGTGTTAGGGTCAAAAACACATTGTGGGTCAAAACATGCTTTTCTCGAAGTGAAAAGCAAAAATGCTTTTCAGAGCGAGAAAAGCATAAAAACTGGAAAAGTTGATAACTCAGTCCCTTTCAATGCAAACGTGTAACTGAGCTTAAATAGGGTTATTTATGCCATCGCGCACCATTTGGAAGTGGAGAGCAGTTGTTTTGACTATAATTCACGTGTTAGGGTCAAAAACACATTGTGGGTCAAAACATGCTTTTCTCGCTCTGAAAAGCATTTTGCACGCATAAAAACTGGAAAAGTTGATAACTCAGTCCCTTTCAATGCAAACGTGTAACTGAGCTTAAATAGGGTTATTTATGCCATCGCGCACCATTTGGAAGTGGAGAGCAGTTGTTTTGACTATAATTCACGTGTTAGGGTCAAAAACACATTGTGGGTCAAAACATGCTTTTCTCGCTCTGAAAAGCATTTTGCACGCATAAAAACTGGAAAAGTGAATAACTCAGTCACTTTCAATGCAAACGTGTAACTGAGCTTAAATAGGGTTATTTATGCCATCGCGCACCATTTGGAAGTGGAGAGCAGTTGTTTTGACTATAATTCACGTGTTAGGGTCAAAAACACATTGTGGGTCAAAACATGCTTTTCTCGCTCTGAAAAGCATTTTGCACGCATAAAAACTGGAAAAGTTGATAACTCAGTCCCTTTCAATGCAAACGTGTAACTGAGCTTAAATAGGGTTATTTATGCCATCGCGCACCATTTGGAAGTGGAGAGCAGTTGTTTTGACTATAATTCACGTGTTAGGGTCAAAAACACATTGTGGGTCAAAACATGCTTTTCTCGCTCTGAAAAGCAAAAATGCTTTTCAGAGCGAGAAAAGCATAAAAACTGGAAAAGTTGATAACTCAGTCCCTTTCAATGCAAACGTGTAACTGAGCTTAAATAGGGTTATTTATGCCATCGCGCACCATTTGGAAGTGGAGAGCAGTTGTTTTGACTATAATTCACGTGTTAGGGTCAAAAACACATTGTGGGTCAAAACATGCTTTTCTCGCTCTGAAAAGCATTTTGCACGCATAAAAACTGGAAAAGTTGATAACTCAGTCCCTTTCAATGCAAACGTGTAACTGAGCTTAAATATGGTTATGTATGCCATTGCGCACCATTTGGAAGTGAAGAGAAGTTGTTTTGAGCACAATTCACGTGTCAGGGTCAAAAGCACCTTTTTGGTCAAAAAGTGATTCTCTCGCTCTGAGAAGCACTTTGCACGCATAAAAACTGGAAAAGTGAATAACTCAGTCCCTTTCAATGCAAACGTGTAACTGAGCTTAAATACGGTTATTTATGCCATCGCGCACCATTTGGAAGTGGAGAGCAGTTGTTTTGACTATAATTCACGTGTTAGGGTCAAAAACACATTGTGGGTCAAAACATGCTTTTCTCGCTGTGAAAAGCAAAAATGCTTTTCAGAGCGAGAAAAGCATAAAAACTGGAAAAGTTGATAACTCAGTCCCTTTCAATGCAAACGTGTAACTGAGCTTAAATAGGGTTATTTATGCCATCGCGCACCATTTGGAAGTGGAGAGCAGTTGTTTTGACTATAATTCACGTGTTAGGGTCAAAAACACATTGTGGGTCAAAACATGCTTTTCTCGCTCTGAAAAGCATTTTGCACGCATAAAAACTGGAAAAGTGAATAACTCAGTCACTTTCAATGTAAACGTGTAACTGAGCTTAAATAAGGTTATTTATGCCATCGCGCACCATTTGGAAGTGGAGAGCAGTTGTTTTGACTATAATTCACGTGTTAGGGTCAAAAACACATTGTGGGTCAAAACATGCTTTTCTCGCTCTGAAAAGCATTTTGCACGCATAAAAACTGGAAAAGTGAATAACTCAGTCACTTTCAATGCAAACGTGTAACTGAGCTTAAATAGGGTTATTTATGCCATCGCGCACCATTTGGAAGTGGAGAGCAGTTGTTTTGACTATAATTCACGTGTTAGGGTCAAAAACACATTGTGGGTCAAAACATGCTTTTCTCGCTCTGAAAAGCATTTTGCACGCATAAAAACTGGAAAAGTGAATAACTCAGTCACTTTCAATGCAAACGTGTAACTGAGCTTAAATAAGGTTATTTATGCCATCGCGCACCATTTGGAAGTGGAGAGCAGTTGTTTTGACTATAATTCACGTGTTAGGGTCAAAAACACATTGTGGGTCAAAACATGCTTTTCTCGCTCTGAAAAGCATTTTGCACGCATAAAAACTGGAAAAGTTGATAACTCAGTCCCTTTCAATGCAAACGTGTAACTGAGCTTAAATATGGTTATGTATGCCATTGCGCACCATTTGGAAGTGAAGAGAAGTTGTTTTGAGCACAATTCACGTGTCAGGGTCAAAAGCACCTTTTTGGTCAAAAAGTGATTCTCTCGCTCTGAGAAGCACTTTGCACGCATAAAAACTGGAAAAGTGAATAACTCAGTCCCTTTCAATGCAAACGTGTAACTGAGCTTAAATACGGTTATTTGTGCCATCGCGCACCATTTGGAAGTGGAGAGCAGTTGTTTTGACTATAATTCACGTGTTAGGGTCAAAAACACATTGTGGGTCAAAACATGCTTTTCTCGCTGTGAAAAGCAAAAATGCTTTTCAGAGCGAGAAAAGCATAAAAACTGGAAAAGTTGATAACTCAGTCCCTTTCAATGCAAACGTGTAACTGAGCTTAAATAGGGTTATTTATGCCATCGCGCACCATTTGGAAGTGGAGAGCAGTTGTTTTGACTATAATTCACGTGTTAGGGTCAAAAACACATTGTGGGTCAAAACATGCTTTTCTCGCTCTGAAAAGCATTTTGCACGCATAAAAACTGGAAAAGTGAATAACTCAGTCACTTTCAATGCAAACGTGTAACTGAGCTTAAATAGGGTTATTTATGCCATCGCGCACCATTTGGAAGTGGAGAGCAGTTGTTTTGACTATAATTCACGTGTTAGGGTCAAAAACACATTGTGGGTCAAAACATGCTTTTCTCGCTCTGAAAAGCATTTTGCACGCATAAAAACTGGAAAAGTTGATAACTCAGTTCCTTTCAATGCAAACGTGTAACTGAGCTTAAATAGGGTTATTTATGCCATCGCGCACCATTTGGAAGTGGAGAGCAGTTGTTTTGACTATAATTCACGTGTTAGGGTCAAAAACACATTGTGGGTCAAAACATGCTTTTCTCGCTGTGAAAAGCAAAAATGCTTTTCAGAGCGAGAAAAGCATAAAAACTGGAAAAGTTGATAACTCAGTCCCTTTCAATGTAAACGTGTAACTGAGCTTAAATAAGGTTATTTATGCCATCGCGCACCATTTGGAAGTGGAGAGCTGTTGTTTTGACTATAATTCACGTGTTAGGGTCAAAAACACATTGTGGGTCAAAACATGCTTTTCTCGCTCTGAAAAGCATTTTGCACGCATAAAAACTGGAAAAGTGAATAACTCAGTCACTTTCAATGCAAACGTGTAACTGAGCTTAAATAAGGTTATTTATGCCATCGCGCACCATTTGGAAGTGGAGAGCAGTTGTTTTGACTATAATTCACGTGTTAGGGTCAAAAACACATTGTGGGTCAAAACATGCTTTTCTCGCTCTGAAAAGCATTTTGCACGCATAAAAACTGGAAAAGTTGATAACTCAGTCCCTTTCAATGCAAACGTGTAACTGAGCTTAAATATGGTTATGTATGCCATTGCGCACCATTTGGAAGTGAAGAGAAGTTGTTTTGAGCACAATTCACGTGTCAGGGTCAAAAGCACCTTTTTGGTCAAAAAGTGATTCTCTCGCTCTGAGAAGCACTTTGCACGCATAAAAACTGGAAAAGTGAATAACTCAGTCCCTTTCAATGCAAACGTGTAACTGAGCTTAAATACGGTTATTTGTGCCATCGCGCACCATTTGGAAGTGGAGAGCAGTTGTTTTGACTATAATTCACGTGTTAGGGTCAAAAACACATTGTGGGTCAAAACATGCTTTTCTCGCTGTGAAAAGCAAAAATGCTTTTCAGAGCGAGAAAAGCATAAAAACTGGAAAAGTTGATAACTCAGTCCCTTTCAATGCAAACGTGTAACTGAGCTTAAATAGGGTTATTTATGCCATCGCGCACCATTTGGAAGTGGAGAGCAGTTGTTTTGACTATAATTCACGTGTTAGGGTCAAAAACACATTGTGGGTCAAAACATGCTTTTCTCGCTGTGAAAAGCAAAAATGCTTTTCAGAGCGAGAAAAGCATAAAAACTGGAAAAGTTGATAACTCAGTCCCTTTCAATGCAAACGTGTAACTGAGCTTAAATAGGGTTATTTATGCCATCGCGCACCATTTGGAAGTGGAGAGCAGTTGTTTTGACTATAATTCACGTGTTAGGGTCAAAAACACATTGTGGGTCAAAACATGCTTTTCTCGCTCTGAAAAGCATTTTGCACGCATAAAAACTGGAAAAGTGAATAACTCAGTCACTTTCAATGCAAACGTGTAACTGAGCTTAAATAGGGTTATTTATGCCATCGCGCACCATTTGGAAGTGGAGAGCAGTTGTTTTGACTATAATTCACGTGTTAGGGTCAAAAACACATTGTGGGTCAAAACATGCTTTTCTCGCTCTGAAAAGCATTTTGCACGCATACAAACTGGAAAAGTTGATAACTCAGTCCCTTTCAATGCAAACGTGTAACTGAGCTTAAATAGGGTTATTTATGCCATCGCGCACCATTTGGAAGTGGAGAGCAGTTGTTTTGACTATAATTCACGTGTTAGGGTCAAAAACACATTGTGGGTCAAAACATGCTTTTCTCGCTCTGAAAAGCATTTTGCACGCATAAAAACTGGAAAAGTTGATAACTCAGTCCCTTTCAATGCAAACGTGTAACTGAGCTTAAATAGGGTTATTTATGCCATCGCGCACCATTTGGAAGTGGAGAGCAGTTGTTTTGACTATAATTCACGTGTTAGGGTCAACAACACATTGTGGGTCAAAACATGCTTTTCTCGCTCTGAAAAGCATTTTGCACGCATAAAAACTGGAAAAGTGAATAACTCAGTCCCTTTCAATGCAAACGTGTAACTGAGCTTAAATAGGGTTATTTCTGCCATCGCGCACCATTTGGAAGTGGAGAGCAGTTGTTTTGACTATAATTCACGTGTTAGGGTCAAAAACACATTGTGGGTCAAAACATGCTTTTCTCGAAGTGAAAAGCAAAAATGCTTTTCAGAGCGAGAAAAGCATAAAAACTGGAAAAGTTGATAACTCAGTCCCTTTCAATGCAAACGTGTAACTGAGCTTAAATAGGGTTATTTATGCCATCGCGCACCATTTGGAAGTGGAGAGCAGTTGTTTTGACTATAATTCACGTGTTAGGGTCAAAAACACATTGTGGGTCAAAACATGCTTTTCTCGCTCTGAAAAGCATTTTGCACGCATAAAAACTGGAAAAGTTGATAACTCAGTCCCTTTCAATGCAAACGTGTAACTGAGCTTAAATAGGGTTATTTATGCCATCGCGCACCATTTGGAAGTGGAGAGCAGTTGTTTTGACTATAATTCACGTGTTAGGGTCAAAAACACATTGTGGGTCAAAACATGCTTTTCTCGCTCTGAAAAGCATTTTGCACGCATAAAAACTGGAAAAGTGAATAACTCAGTCACTTTCAATGCAAACGTGTAACTGAGCTTAAATAGGGTTATTTATGCCATCGCGCACCATTTGGAAGTGGAGAGCAGTTGTTTTGACTATAATTCACGTGTTAGGGTCAAAAACACATTGTGGGTCAAAACATGCTTTTCTCGCTCTGAAAAGCATTTTGCACGCATAAAAACTGGAAAAGTTGATAACTCAGTCCCTTTCAATGCAAACGTGTAACTGAGCTTAAATAGGGTTATTTATGCCATCGCGCACCATTTGGAAGTGGAGAGCAGTTGTTTTGACTATAATTCACGTGTTAGGGTCAAAAACACATTGTGGGTCAAAACATGCTTTTCTCGCTGTGAAAAGCAAAAATGCTTTTCAGAGCGAGAAAAGCATAAAAACTGGAAAAGTTGATAACTCAGTCCCTTTCAATGCAAACGTGTAACTGAGCTTAAATAGGGTTATTTATGCCATCGCGCACCATTTGGAAGTGGAGAGCAGTTGTTTTGACTATAATTCACGTGTTAGGGTCAAAAACACATTGTGGGTCAAAACATGCTTTTCTCGCTGTGAAAAGCAAAAATGCTTTTCAGAGCGAGAAAAGCATAAAAACTGGAAAAGTTGATAACTCAGTCCCTTTCAATGCAAACGTGTAACTGAGCTTAAATAGGGTTATTTATGCCATCGCGCACCATTTGGAAGTGGAGAGCAGTTGTTTTGACTATAATTCACGTGTTAGGGTCAAAAACACATTGTGGGTCAAAACATGCTTTTCTCGCTCTGAAAAGCATTTTGCACGCATAAAAACTGGAAAAGTTGATAACTCAGTCCCTTTCAATGCAAACGTGTAACTGAGCTTAAATATGGTTATGTATGCCATTGCGCACCATTTGGAAGTGAAGAGAAGTTGTTTTGAGCACAATTCACGTGTCAGGGTCAAAAGCACCTTTTTGGTCAAAAAGTGATTCTCTCGCTCTGAGAAGCACT
This sequence comes from Micromesistius poutassou, assembly GCF_964030765.1. Classification (NCBI taxonomy): domain Eukaryota; kingdom Metazoa; phylum Chordata; class Actinopteri; order Gadiformes; family Gadidae; genus Micromesistius; species Micromesistius poutassou. The sequence goes on along the minus strand of NW_028178926.1, from coordinate 56,433 downwards.
TTGCACGCATAAAAACTGGAAAAGTGAATAACTCAGTCCCTTTCAATGCAAACGTGTAACTGAGCTTAAATACGGTTATTTGTGCCATCGCGCACCATTTGGAAGTGGAGAGCAGTTGTTTTGACTATAATTCACGTGTTAGGGTCAAAAACACATTGTGGGTCAAAACATGCTTTTCTCGCTGTGAAAAGCAAAAATGCTTTTCAGAGCGAGAAAAGCATAAAAACTGGAAAAGTTGATAACTCAGTCCCTTTCAATGCAAACTTGTAACTGAGCTTAAATAGGGTTATTTATGCCATCGCGCACCATTTGGAAGTGGAGAGCAGTTGTTTTGACTATGATTCACGTGTTAGGGTCAAAAACACATTGTGGGTCAAAACATGCTTTTCTCGCTCTGAAAAGCATTTTGCACGCATAAAAACTGGAAAAGTTGATAACTCAGTCCCTTTCAATGCAAACGTGTAACTGAGCTTAAATAGGGTTATTCATGCCATCGCGCACCATTTGGAAGTGGAGAGCAGTTGTTTTGACTATAATTCACGTGTTAGGGTCAAAAACACATTGTGGGTCAAAACATGCTTTTCTCGCTCTGAAAAGCATTTTGCACGCATAAAAACTGGAAAAGTTGATAACTCAGTCCCTTTCAATGCAAACGTGTAACTGAGCTTAAATAGGGTTATTTATGCCATCGCGCACCATTTGGAAGTGGAGAGCAGTTGTTTTGACTATAATTCACGTGTTAGGGTCAAAAACACATTGTGGGTCAAAACATGCTTTTCTCGCTGTGAAAAGCAAAAATGCTTTTCAGAGCGAGAAAAGCATAAAAACTGGAAAAGTTGATAACTCAGTCCCTTTCAATGCAAACGTGTAACTGAGCTTAAATAGGGTTATTTATGCCATCGCGCACCATTTGGAAGTGGAGAGCAGTTGTTTTGACTATAATTCACGTGTTAGGGTCAAAAACACATTGTGGGTCAAAACATGCTTTTCTCGCTCTGAAAAGCATTTTGCACGCATAAAAACTGGAAAAGTGAATAACTCAGTCACTTTCAATGTAAACGTGTAACTGAGCTTAAATAAGGTTATTTATGCCATCGCGCACCATTTGGAAGTGGAGAGCAGTTGTTTTGACTATAATTCACGTGTTAGGGTCAAAAACACATTGTGGGTCAAAACATGCTTTTCTCGCTCTGAAAAGCATTTTGCACGCATAAAAACTGGAAAAGTGAATAACTCAGTCACTTTCAATGCAAACGTGTAACTGAGCTTAAATAGGGTTATTTATGCCATCGCGCACCATTTGGAAGTGGAGAGCAGTTGTTTTGACTATAATTCACGTGTTAGGGTCAAAAACACATTGTGGGTCAAAACATGCTTTTCTCGCTCTGAAAAGCATTTTGCACGCATAAAAACTGGAAAAGTGAATAACTCAGTCACTTTCAATGCAAACGTGTAACTGAGCTTAAATAAGGTTATTTATGCCATCGCGCACCATTTGGAAGTGGAGAGCAGTTGTTTTGACTATAATTCACGTGTTAGGGTCAAAAACACATTGTGGGTCAAAACATGCTTTTCTCGCTCTGAAAAGCATTTTGCACGCATAAAAACTGGAAAAGTTGATAACTCAGTCCCTTTCAATGCAAACGTGTAACTGAGCTTAAATATGGTTATGTATGCCATTGCGCACCATTTGGAAGTGAAGAGAAGTTGTTTTGAGCACAATTCACGTGTCAGGGTCAAAAGCACCTTTTTGGTCAAAAAGTGATTCTCTCGCTCTGAGAAGCACTTTGCACGCATAAAAACTGGAAAAGTGAATAACTCAGTCCCTTTCAATGCAAACGTGTAACTGAGCTTAAATACGGTTATTTGTGCCATCGCGCACCATTTGGAAGTGGAGAGCAGTTGTTTTGACTATAATTCACGTGTTAGGGTCAAAAACACATTGTGGGTCAAAACATGCTTTTCTCGCTGTGAAAAGCAAAAATGCTTTTCAGAGCGAGAAAAGCATAAAAACTGGAAAAGTTGATAACTCAGTCCCTTTCAATGCAAACGTGTAACTGAGCTTAAATAGGGTTATTTATGCCATCGCGCACCATTTGGAAGTGGAGAGCAGTTGTTTTGACTATAATTCACGTGTTAGGGTCAAAAACACATTGTGGGTCAAAACATGCTTTTCTCGCTCTGAAAAGCATTTTGCACGCATAAAAACTGGAAAAGTGAATAACTCAGTCACTTTCAATGCAAACGTGTAACTGAGCTTAAATAGGGTTATTTATGCCATCGCGCACCATTTGGAAGTGGAGAGCAGTTGTTTTGACTATAATTCACGTGTTAGGGTCAAAAACACATTGTGGGTCAAAACATGCTTTTCTCGCTCTGAAAAGCATTTTGCACGCATAAAAACTGGAAAAGTGAATAACTCAGTCACTTTCAATGCAAACGTGTAACTGAGCTTAAATAAGGTTACTTATGCCATCGCGCACCATTTGGAAGTGGAGAGCAGTTGTTTTGACTATAATTCACGTGTTAGGGTCAAAAACACATTGTGGGTCAAAACATGCTTTTCTCGCTGTGAAAAGCAAAAATGCTTTTCAGAGCGAGAAAAGCATAAAAACTGGAAAAGTTGATAACTCAGTCCCTTTCAATGCAAACGTGTAACTGAGCTTAAATAGGGTTATTTATGCCATCGCGCACCATTTGGAAGTGGAGAGCAGTTGTTTTGACTATAATTCACGTGTTAGGGTCAAAAACACATTGTGGGTCAAAACATGCTTTTCTCGCTCTGAAAAGCATTTTGCACGCATAAAAACTGGAAAAGTGAATAACTCAGTCACTTTCAATGCAAACGTGTAACTGAGCTTAAATAAGGTTATTTATGCCATCGCGCACCATTTGGAAGTGGAGAGCAGTTGTTTTGACTATAATTCACGTGTTAGGGTCAAAAACACATTGTGGGTCAAAACATGCTTTTCTCGCTCTGAAAAGCATTTTGCACGCATAAAAACTGGAAAAGTTGATAACTCAGTCCCTTTCAATGCAAACGTGTAACTGAGCTTAAATATGGTTATGTATGCCATTGCGCACCATTTGGAAGTGAAGAGAAGTTGTTTTGAGCACAATTCACGTGTCAGGGTCAAAAGCACCTTTTTGGTCAAAAAGTGATTCTCTCGCTCTGAGAAGCACTTTGCACGCATAAAAACTGGAAAAGTGAATAACTCAGTCCCTTTCAATGCAAGCGTGTAACTGAGCTTAAATACGGTTATTTGTGCCATCGCGCACCATTTGGAAGTGGAGAGCAGTTGTTTTGACTATAATTCACGTGTTAGGGTCAAAAACACATTGTGGGTCAAAACATGCTTTTCTCGCTGTGAAAAGCAAAAATGCTTTTCAGAGCGAGAAAAGCATAAAAACTGGAAAAGTTGATAACTCAGTCCCTTTCAATGCAAACGTGTAACTGAGCTTAAATAGGGTTATTTATGCCATCGCGCACCATTTGGAAGTGGAGAGCAGTTGTTTTGACTATAATTCACGTGTTAGGGTCAAAAACACATTGTGGGTCAAAACATGCTTTTCTCGCTGTGAAAAGCAAAAATGCTTTTCAGAGCGAGAAAAGCATAAAAACTGGAAAAGTTGATAACTCAGTCCCTTTCAATGCAAACGTGTAACTGAGCTTAAATAGGGTTATTTATGCCATCGCGCACCATTTGGAAGTGGAGAGCAGTTGTTTTGACTATAATTCACGTGTTAGGGTCAAAAACACATTGTGGGTCAAAACATGCTTTTCTCGCTCTGAAAAGCATTTTGCACGCATAAAAACTGGAAAAGTGAATAACTCAGTCACTTTCAATGCAAACGTGTAACTGAGCTTAAATAGGGTTATTTATGCCATCGCGCACCATTTGGAAGTGGAGAGCAGTTGTTTTGACTATAATTCACGTGTTAGGGTCAAAAACACATTGTGGGTCAAAACATGCTTTTCTCGCTCTGAAAAGCATTTTGCACGCATACAAACTGGAAAAGTTGATAACTCAGTCCCTTTCAATGCAAACGTGTAACTGAGCTTAAATAGGGTTATTTATGCCATCGCGCACCATTTGGAAGTGGAGAGCAGTTGTTTTGACTATAATTCACGTGTTAGGGTCAAAAACACATTGTGGGTCAAAACATGCTTTTCTCGCTCTGAAAAGCATTTTGCACGCATAAAAACTGGAAAAGTTGATAACTCAGTCCCTTTCAATGCAAACGTGTAACTGAGCTTAAATAGGGTTATTTATGCCATCGCGCACCATTTGGAAGTGGAGAGCAGTTGTTTTGACTATAATTCACGTGTTAGGGTCAACAACACATTGTGGGTCAAAACATGCTTTTCTCGCTCTGAAAAGCATTTTGCACGCATAAAAACTGGAAAAGTGAATAACTCAGTCCCTTTCAATGCAAACGTGTAACTGAGCTTAAATAGGGTTATTTCTGCCATCGCGCACCATTTGGAAGTGGAGAGCAGTTGTTTTGACTATAATTCACGTGTTAGGGTCAAAAACACATTGTGGGTCAAAACATGCTTTTCTCGAAGTGAAAAGCAAAAATGCTTTTCAGAGCGAGAAAAGCATAAAAACTGGAAAAGTTGATAACTCAGTCCCTTTCAATGCAAACGTGTAACTGAGCTTAAATAGGGTTATTTATGCCATCGCGCACCATTTGGAAGTGGAGAGCAGTTGTTTTGACTATAATTCACGTGTTAGGGTCAAAAACACATTGTGGGTCAAAACATGCTTTTCTCGCTCTGAAAAGCATTTTGCACGCATAAAAACTGGAAAAGTTGATAACTCAGTCCCTTTCAATGCAAACGTGTAACTGAGCTTAAATAGGGTTATTTATGCCATCGCGCACCATTTGGAAGTGGAGAGCAGTTGTTTTGACTATAATTCACGTGTTAGGGTCAAAAACACATTGTGGGTCAAAACATGCTTTTCTCGCTCTGAAAAGCATTTTGCACGCATAAAAACTGGAAAAGTGAATAACTCAGTCACTTTCAATGCAAACGTGTAACTGAGCTTAAATAGGGTTATTTATGCCATCGCGCACCATTTGGAAGTGGAGAGCAGTTGTTTTGACTATAATTCACGTGTTAGGGTCAAAAACACATTGTGGGTCAAAACATGCTTTTCTCGCTCTGAAAAGCATTTTGCACGCATAAAAACTGGAAAAGTTGATAACTCAGTCCCTTTCAATGCAAACGTGTAACTGAGCTTAAATAGGGTTATTTATGCCATCGCGCACCATTTGGAAGTGGAGAGCAGTTGTTTTGACTATAATTCACGTGTTAGGGTCAAAAACACATTGTGGGTCAAAACATGCTTTTCTCGCTGTGAAAAGCAAAAATGCTTTTCAGAGCGAGAAAAGCATAAAAACTGGAAAAGTTGATAACTCAGTCCCTTTCAATGCAAACGTGTAACTGAGCTTAAATAGGGTTATTTATGCCATCGCGCACCATTTGGAAGTGGAGAGCAGTTGTTTTGACTATAATTCACGTGTTAGGGTCAAAAACACATTGTGGGTCAAAACATGCTTTTCTCGCTCTGAAAAGCATTTTGCACGCATAAAAACTGGAAAAGTGAATAACTCAGTCACTTTCAATGCAAACGTGTAACTGAGCTTAAATAGGGTTATTTATGCCATCGCGCACCATTTGGAAGTGGAGAGCAGTTGTTTTGACTATAATTCACGTGTTAGGGTCAAAAACACATTGTGGGTCAAAACATGCTTTTCTCGCTCTGAAAAGCATTTTGCACGCATAAAAACTGGAAAAGTGAATAACTCAGTCCCTTTCAATGCAAACGTGTAACTGAGCTTAAATAGGGTTATTTCTGCCATCGCGCACCATTTGGAAGTGGAGAGCAGTTGTTTTGACTATAATTCACGTGTTAGGGTCAAAAACACATTGTGGGTCAAAACATGCTTTTCTCGCTGTCAGAGCGAGAAAAGCATAAAAACTGGAAAAGTTGATAACTCAGTCCCTTTCAATGCAAACGTGTAACTGAGCTTAAATAGGGTTATTTATGCCATCGCGCACCATTTGGAAGTGGAGAGCAGTTGTTTTGACTATAATTCACGTGTTAGGGTCAAAAACACATTGTGGGTCAAAACATGATTTTCTCGCTCTGAAAAGCATTTTGCACGCATAAAAACTGGAAAAGTGAATAACTCAGTCCCTTTCAATGCAAACGTGTAACTGAGCTTAAATAGGGTTATTTCTGCCATCGCGCACCATTTGGAAGTGGAGAGCAGTTGTTTTGACTATAATTCACGTGTTAGGGTCAAAAACACATTGTGGGTCAAAACATGCTTTTCTCGCTGTGAAAAGCAAAAATGCTTTTCAGAGCGAGAAAAGCATAAAAACTGGAAAAGTTGATAACTCAGTCCCTTTCAATGCAAACGTGTAACTGAGCTTAAATAGGGTTATTTATGCCATCGCGCACCATTTGGAAGTGGAGAGCAGTTGTTTTGACTATAATTCACGTGTTAGGGTCAAAAACACATTGTGGGTCAAAACATGCTTTTCTCGCTCTGAAAAGCATTTTGCACGCATACAAACTGGAAAAGTTGATAACTCAGTCCCTTTCAATGCAAACGTGTAACTGTGCTTAAATAGGGTTATTTATGCCATCGCGCACCATTTGGAAGTGGAGAGCAGTTGTTTTGACTATAATTCACGTGTTAGGGTCAAAAACACATTGTGGGTCAAAACATGCTTTTCTCGCTCTGAAAAGCATTTTGCACGCATAAAAACTGGAAAAGTTGATAACTCAGTCCCTTTCAATGCAAACGTGTAACTGAGCTTAAATAGGGTTATTTATGCCATCGCGCACCATTTGGAAGTGGAGAGCAGTTGTTTTGACTATAATTCACGTGTTAGGGTCAACAACACATTGTGGGTCAAAACATGCTTTTCTCGCTCTGAAAAGCATTTTGCACGCATAAAAACTGGAAAAGTGAATAACTCAGTCCCTTTCAATGCAAACGTGTAACTGAGCTTAAATAGGGTTATTTCTGCCATCGCGCACCATTTGGAAGTGGAGAGCAGTTGTTTTGACTATAATTCACGTGTTAGGGTCAAAAACACATTGTGGGTCAAAACATGCTTTTCTCGCTGTGAAAAGCAAAAATGCTTTTCAGGGCGAGAAAAGCATAAAAACTGGAAAAGTTGATAACTCAGTCCCTTTCAATGCAAACGTGTAACTGAGCTTAAATAAGGTTATTTATGCCATCGCGCACCATTTGGAAGTGGAGAGCAGTTGTTTTGACTATAATTCACGTGTTAGGGTCAAAAACACATTGTGGGTCAAAACATGCTTTTCTCGCTCTGAAAAGCATTTTGCACGCATAAAAACTGGAAAAGTTGATAACTCAGTCCCTTTCAATGCAAACGTGTAACTGAGCTTAAATATGGTTATGTATGCCATTGCGCACCATTTGGAAGTGAAGAGAAGTTGTTTTGAGCACAATTCACGTGTCAGGGTCAAAAGCACCTTTTTGGTCAAAAAGTGATTCTCTCGCTCTGAGAAGCACTTTGCACGCATAAAAACTGGAAAAGTGAATAACTCAGTCCCTTTCAATGCAAACGTGTAACTGAGCTTAAATACGGTTATTTGTGCCATCGCGCACCATTTGGAAGTGGAGAGCAGTTGTTTTGACTATAATTCACGTGTTAGGGTCAAAAACACATTGTGGGTCAAAACATGCTTTTCTCGCTGTGAAAAGCAAAAATGCTTTTCAGAGCGAGAAAAGCATAAAAACTGGAAAAGTTGATAACTCAGTCCCTTTCAATGCAAACGTGTAACTGAGCTTAAATAGGGTTATTTATGCCATCGCGCACCATTTGGAAGTGGAGAGCAGTTGTTTTGACTATGATTCACGTGTTAGGGTCAAAAACACATTGTGGGTCAAAACATGCTTTTCTCGCTCTGAAAAGCATTTTGCACGCATAAAAACTGGAAAAGTTGATAACTCAGTCCCTTTCAATGCAAACGTGTAACTGAGCTTAAATAGGGTTATTCATGCCATCGCGCACCATTTGGAAGTGGAGAGCAGTTGTTTTGACTATAATTCACGTGTTAGGGTCAAAAACACATTGTGGGTCAAAACATGCTTTTCTCGCTCTGAAAAGCATTTTGCACGCATAAAAACTGGAAAAGTTGATAACTCAGTCCCTTTCAATGCAAACGTGTAACTGAGCTTAAATAGGGTTATTTATGCCATCGCGCACCATTTGGAAGTGGAGAGCAGTTGTTTTGACTATAATTCACGTGTTAGGGTCAAAAACACATTGTGGGTCAAAACATGCTTTTCTCGCTGTGAAAAGCAAAAATGCTTTTCAGAGCGAGAAAAGCATAAAAACTGGAAAAGTTGATAACTCAGTCCCTTTCAATGCAAACGTGTAACTGAGCTTAAATAGGGTTATTTATGCCATCGCGCACCATTTGGAAGTGGAGAGCAGTTGTTTTGACTATAATTCACGTGTTAGGGTCAAAAACACATTGTGGGTCAAAACATGCTTTTCTCGCTCTGAAAAGCATTTTGCACGCATAAAAACTGGAAAAGTGAATAACTCAGTCACTTTCAATGTAAACGTGTAACTGAGCTTAAATAAGGTTATTTATGCCATCGCGCACCATTTGGAAGTGGAGAGCAGTTGTTTTGACTATAATTCACGTGTTAGGGTCAAAAACACATTGTGGGTCAAAACATGCTTTTCTCGCTCTGAAAAGCATTTTGCACGCATAAAAACTGGAAAAGTGAATAACTCAGTCACTTTCAATGCAAACGTGTAACTGAGCTTAAATAGGGTTATTTATGCCATCGCGCACCATTTGGAAGTGGAGAGCAGTTGTTTTGACTATAATTCACGTGTTAGGGTCAAAAACACATTGTGGGTCAAAACATGCTTTTCTCGCTCTGAAAAGCATTTTGCACGCATAAAAACTGGAAAAGTGAATAACTCAGTCACTTTCAATGCAAACGTGTAACTGAGCTTAAATAAGGTTATTTATGCCATCGCGCACCATTTGGAAGTGGAGAGCAGTTGTTTTGACTATAATTCACGTGTTAGGGTCAAAAACACATTGTGGGTCAAAACATGCTTTTCTCGCTCTGAAAAGCATTTTGCACGCATAAAAACTGGAAAAGTTGATAACTCAGTCCCTTTCAATGCAAACGTGTAACTGAGCTTAAATATGGTTATGTATGCCATTGCGCACCATTTGGAAGTGAAGAGAAGTTGTTTTGAGCACAATTCACGTGTCAGGGTCAAAAGCACCTTTTTGGTCAAAAAGTGATTCTCTCGCTCTGAGAAGCACTTTGCACGCATAAAAACTGGAAAAGTGAATAACTCAGTCCCTTTCAATGCAAACGTGTAACTGAGCTTAAATACGCTTATTTGTGCCATCGCGCACCATTTGGAAGTGGAGAGCAGTTGTTTTGACTATAATTCACGTGTTAGGGTCAAAAACACATTGTGGGTCAAAACATGTGTGGCGGGAGCGGGTGTTAGGGTGTTTGGTGTATGCGTGTGTATGTGTGATGTAGGTTGCCAACAACGCCACCTGGGACTCTACCCCAGGAAATAGCCCTCTAAAGGCCAACACAGGTCCGGAATCACACAAGGTCCAGAGGTCGTGGTTTCAAAAAGAATAAAATTTTATTTAACAATTATTAAAATAACAAAACTAAGTAATGCAGGGGGAGAACAAGGGCACCCAGATGGGACCACCACACTGGCAAACTAAACCAAAAGACACCAATCAGGGCTGGGCTTACCACGGCGGCAGGAAACTCAAAAGGGGATAAATGCAAACTAAAACCACCAGTGCACTGCAACAAAACTGTGTCAAACACCACCACCAGGGAAGGGCTGCCGCTCGCTGGGACCCAGCACCTATGGTACAAAACAAGAAAACACAAATTACGATCAGGCACAGTGTGGGGACATCTGGGACCTCTCAGTTAAAAGAAAGGGAAATCAATTACAATTATTAACAAAAAGAAATATCAAAACCAAATAATACAAATTTATGTATAAACAACTTAACAAAAGAACGAAATCCTAATTTAACCCAATGAATGGCTGAACAGAAACAAATCAAAAGTCAAACAAACGAATATATTATTAAAAATTTATATTGCTGCGTGAGGAGCAGCAATTACATAAAACACAACCAAGACAGGCGAGCCACTCGTTTGGAATTGTGTCCACACTGGACCGAAGCTGCGGCCACGTATAGCGACCCGAGCCAGTACGAGCTTCTCCGTCTGATTATTCTCGAACCAGGACAGCTTCGCGAACCAGGACAGCTTCGCGAACCAGGACAGGAGCGGACCTCGTCGTGGTGGCCAATGACTGGAACACACCAGGACGCCAAATGGATCAGTGCAGCACTAGTGGGAGAGTGGGAGACGCTGGTTACCGCGTCCCGCTGTACAGCGAGAAAGAGAGAGAGCGTCACAACTAGTGCAGAGAGGAAACTGCAGCAGCAGACAATAACGAGCAGCCTACCTCCGAGCTCTACTGCACCCAAGCACGCGCCCACCGAACTGCTCGCCCCCTCCGGCTCACCGTCACTCCAAGTACTGTACAACGGAGCGGGAGGATGAAACCCCAGGGCCCGATAAAACGAACACAACCTGGCAGTTGCAGTTGACACGGGATGCCTACCTTAATATTGCGACGCGGAGACATGGGCATGCACGCCGACCGACAGACTCACTGCAGTGTGGAGTCAAGAGGGAGAGTAGTGCCCAACACACCTGCTTTAGATCACGCACGCAGCGCCGCCCCCCAATTAACCTGTGCACTGCTGGCAGAGCATCATGCAGTGACCAGGAGGGAGATGGCTCACCCGGTCACATCTACCCCCTCTTTATTTTCATCGGTGCCCCAACGATGAACCTCGACCAAACCTCAGCTCCAAGGCCTAAAATAAGCAGACTGAGCGTTAAGCATGGGCCGCTCACCAACAACGTCATCTACCTGACCGGCAGAGCGTGGAAGGCGATAGACATTTGGGTGCTGACCAGCAGTTGAACGAGGTGTACGACGCGGAGCCTGTTGACTAAAACTGGGTTGCTCTCTAGGTGAGCGCCAAGGGACTGGTCCAGGACCTCCCAGCTGTGGAGCTGTACCGGAGCTGGACCCACCTTCTTGTCGGCCTCTCAAAAGGTGGCCTGAGGGGTCAACTGAGCTTGGCACTACTGGGGTGAGGGGCAACGGGGTTTCTGGAACCAACAGGTAAAGATCACCAGCAGAAGAGTCGCTATCAGCTTCCAGCAAAGCTGGGGGAGGTTGCCCCTCTAGAGGTGGCGCAAGTGGCTCTGGCCTGACTATAGCCTTCAACATGTCACGGTGTACTGTCCGCACTTGATGTAAAGCCTCCACAGGAGCAACTGTGTAAACTGCTCCCTGACCTGAAGCTTTCACCACTTGGTAGACCAAAGAACTCCAGATGTCCTGGATCTTGTGCCGACCCCTAACACCATGGTCCCGCACATATACCAACTGACCGACCTGGAGTGGCACCTCTCTGACCTTCTGATCATGCCGCTCCTTTCGGCGGCCTGCAGCGGCTAACAGCCGCTCCCTAGCACCCTCGAATGCTATCTCGAGTCTCGATTGATGCTCAATGATCCAATCCTGTACCTCGCCTGGAACAGGGTCCTTGACCCGACCGAGAAGGAAGTCAATGGGGAGCTGTGGCTCTCGCCCAAACATCAAGAAGAAGGGGGATTCTCCGGTTCCCTGATGAGGCGTGCTGTTATAGCTGAAAAGCAGCTGTGGCAAGCAAGAGGCCCAGTCCCGTTTCCGTGATGCTGGTAGGGTGCGAAGCAGATTATGGAGCGTTCGATTGAACCGTTCGCACTGCCCATTCCCAGCAGGATGGTATGGAGTGGTGCGGGATTTGGTGACACCATACAAGCAGCAAAGTTGTTGGATCAACCGACTCTCAAAGCAACGACCTTGGTCTGAGTGAATGCGACTCGGGACACCATATCGGTAGAACCATTCATTCAACAAAACCTGGGCAACAGTAGAAGCCTGCTGATCCCGGGTGGGAACAGCTATAGAGAATTTGCTAAAGACATCGGTCATGACAAGAACATTTTCAATGCCACTCTGGGAAGGTTCCAGCAGCGTGAAATCCACAGCCACAATCTCGTTTGGCCTGGATGCCAACAAATGGCCCATGAAGCTATGTGGTGTCGAGCCAGAGTCTTTTGCAACTTGACAACGTTCGCATTCTTGTACCCATCTCTTTATGTCTGAGGACATTCCTGGCCAATAGCAACGGCGCCTGACCAATTCGGTGGTCCGTTCAACGCCCTGATGACCATGCTGTTGGTGAAGTTGTGTCAAGGTTTCCTCTTTGAGAATGGCTGGTAGGAGAAGCTGAAAAATCTCCTCTCCACCATCAGGGTGGAAGATCCGGCGATGCAGCACCCCCTCATGTTCAACCAGGCGGTCCCACTGGCGTAACACGGCCATGACGGCTCGTGACAACTGACGCCGTTCAGCTGCAGAAGGCTGGATTTGTCTCTTCCAGAAAGACAGGACCTCCTTCAGGAGGGGATCAGCCTCCTGCAAGGAGCCAATGTCGACAGTGGAATGGCCTGGGAGGACAGAGACGATGGACTGGGTCAGCGTCACCCCCGACACTGGACCTGACGCTTCCTGAAGGACCTTGGGAACTGCTGTACCAGGCGCAAGTTGTTCGGTGGCGCTGGATACAACCTCAGGCTTACGGGAGAGTGCGTCTGCATTTTTATTGCTGCGACCTGAACGATACTTTATTTCAAAGTCGAAGATGGCAAGCTGTGAAGCCCATCGTTGCTCGGTAGCCCCGAGCTTGGCCGAACGAAGATGACTCAGTGGGTTGTTGTCTGTGAAGACAACACACTTGTGCCCCAGCAGATAGTCACGGAATTTTTCAGACATGGCCCACTTAAGTGCCAAGAACTCCAGTTTCATCGAGCTGTAGTTGCTCATGTTGCGCTCCGTGGGCCGAAGGCCTCTGCTAGCATAAGCCACCGGTCTTACGCCATTTTCTGTCTCCTGGGAAAGGACGGCCCCCAAACCACTATAACTCGCATCAATCTCCAGAATGAAGGGACGTGAGAAATCGGCATAGTTCAACACAGGAGCGGAAATCAGCCTAGACTTAAGGGCCTCAAAACTCTCCTCGCAGTGGGATGTCCAAGCATCACCCAAGACCTGTCCTGACCCTCTCCTAGACTTCGTGCCAGCAAGAGTCGCCACCAGCTTGTGGAGGGGGGCAGCCAGTTTTGCGAAGCCCTCTACAAAACGCCGGTAGTAACTCGCGAAACCAAGAAATGACCGCAACTCAACCACTTGACGTGGTCGTGGCCACTCTGCCACGGCCTCGATTTTAGCAGGGTCGGTGGAGACACCCTGGCTGGAGATGACATGCCCCAAATAATTGACCTGCTGCCGAAAGAATGCACATTTCTCCCGCTTAACTTTCAAGCCTTCTTGCTGGAGCCGGCCCAGAACGGCCTCCAGTCGTTGCAAGTGCTCACTGACCGACGAGGAGAAGACTATGATATCGTCTAGGTAAAGAAGCAAGGACTGACCTTGCTGGCCTCCGAACATTCTCTGCATTAACCGCTGAAAGGTGCTCGGGGCATTGCATAACCCAAATGGCATCCGATTAAACTCAAAAAGTCCAAACGGTGTACAGAACGCTGTTTTGGGTTTGTCGTCCTCTGCAACTAGAACCTGGTTGTACCCGCTAGCCAGATCTATCGTGGAAAACCAACGAGCACCACAAAGCAAATCCAAACTCTCCTCGATGCGAGGGAGAGGGAACGCATCCTTCCGGGTCTTAGCATTCAACAAGCGATAGTCTACACACAATCGAAGTTTACCATCCTTCTTCCTGACCAGAACAATCGGCGACGCAAAGGGACTGCAACTTTCCCTAATGATTTTGGCCTCAAGAAGTTGGTTAATGTGAGACTTTACTTCTTCGTACTCAGAGGGAGGGACGCGGCGGTAACGCTGCCGGACTGGTGCGTCATCCAACAGTGGTATGTGGTGTGATATGAGATTTGAACACCCCAGGTCACCATCATGAGTGGAAAAGACTGAATGGTACCGCTGCAACAATGACCTCACCTCCCTCTGGTCTTCCTCAGGCAATATGCCCAAGTCAACAGATGCTAGCCCGTCTTGGGCTACACTGGCGTCTCCCTGGGCAGAAACACTGGCTGTGATTGGATTGACTTCAGTCACACCCCGAGGTAGACTGATCACCTGGGCACCACAGAGGGAACCAAGACAAGTCCGAGGGTGTAAAAGAACATCCGTCGTACCCACATTGACCACCGGGATGTAAACCGTGCCTCGGGTGACCTGAACAAGACAGGGAGAAGCAAGCAGGCCGCATGGCAGACCAGAATCTGACGGCTCGAAGAGTACAGCCTGGCCACTGGCCTGCTCAGGGCAGGTGCTGGCGACGAGCTGAAGGACCCCACCAGGTATTCGTATCGTCCTCTCACCCCTGACCCTCACAGTGCCCGTGTGCGGGCTTGGCTTTTTGACCGAAGACTGATGGTACTGCTGCAGAGCTTCAAAGACTGGGCCTGGAACATGTGACACGGGTGGCAAGGCAAACAGGGAAGGGCCATTAGTACCAAAAAGCTCTCTGTAACACTTGCGAATGACGTTCATCCCCAAGATGCCAGGGACAGACGATGCGGTGCCGGGGGGGTCTTTAACAACTAGCACTCCACAGCCAGGAATGACCTTTCCACACAATACAACATCAAGCTCCAGGTAACCAACATAGGGGATATCTAACCCGTTAGCGGCACGCAGACGCAGCCAATTGCAAGACCGAAGCCGATCCTGGCCCCAAGACGAGAACTGCTGTTGAAAGAAGCTCTCAGTAATGGTGGACACCATAGACCCAGTGTCGACCAAGCAAGGGACATGAACACCACTAAACACAACATCAGTTGTTGGACATGATGACATCAAATCAGCGACCACCTCCTCCTGTGAGCCCTTGATTTCCCCATCTGAGCGGAGGCCCGCCGACTCAGAGGGCATCAGTTTTCCGGCTGATGGGCTGAGGAGGCCGTCCTGGGAACCTGAAGGTTCGCACCACTGAAAGAATTTGCCCGTGAACGAGGAGGTACAGTTGGGCCCCGGCACTCCCGTGCGATGTGGCCTGGCTGTTGACACCTTCGACAAATCAAAGGGCCCCTGCGAACGAAATTTCCAGGTGGTCGTGGGGCCTGCAAAGCAGCTATGGTCTGTGTGAGCTGGTCAAGCTGGGCCTGCTGACGGTTCAAGATTTCCATTAAATCACTCATCTCCGACCTGGGAGGAGCAATAGGATGATGTGAATGGGAATCACTTTGCACCCCATACTGGAGACCATAAGCTGATGGTACCGAATGACTTCGCCCCCTAAACCCACCTGGTTGGCCCTCCCTTTCCCATCTGATAGCCTCACTTCGTACATCCAACAAGGAAGCTGTCGGCCTGTTGCGGACATACTGTTTAAGCGTTCGACGGAGAGAACTGTCGAGAGCATGCTCTACAAATTGGTCACGCAGAAGATCCCCTGCATTAGGTATACCATCTGGTGCGCACTGTTTAACCTGCTCCATTAAAGCCATCAGGCCCAGGGAATACTCCTGCAGAGACTCCCCCTCCTGCTGCCTTCTGGAGAAAAAGGCCTGCTGCAATGTTACATAGGACTGTGCACAGCCATACAGTTCCCTCAGAATAGCGAAAACCTTAACTGGATCTTCTCGCTCTACACGGGGCCTAAACCTGATCTCCTCTCTGGCTTCTCCCTCCAAGTGATCAAAAACAAAGAGGGCCTGATCGGCTGCTGAAAGGTGGCGAACCCGCATGCATGCCCGTATCTCCTCCGTCCACTCAGCTATCCCTAAGCCGGTCTTCCCATTAAACGCGGGGCATTTACGGTCCCTGGGAACTACAACCAGCCGCTCCATGACAGGAGCAGCACTCGCAGACGGGGCATGGCTAACTGAACCAGAGGGGCCTGCAGCAGCTCCGCCAGGCACGTCCCGGAAAGCAGCCCGCTCCTGAAGCAGCTGCTCGTTGTCTGCCTCTAGTTGTGACACTAAATCCCTAAATCGCTGCACCTCATCCGCCATACTGACTGAGGTATTACCAATACTCAGAATACCAAAGTCTGGTTCTTGGGACGGCCGCTGCTGTCCTGGCTCCTCAATAGTCTCTCCACTCGAGAGGCTCGCCTGTCAAAAAAAAAAAAAAGAAAACACAACCAAATACGCCAAACAACAAACAAAAAAAGAAAGAGAAAAAAAAAGAAACCACGCCTCGACCCTTTAATGTGATCCTGCCGACAACGCCAGAATGTGGCGGGAGCGGGTGTTAGGGTGTTTGGTGTATGCGTGTGTATGTGTGATGTAGGTTGCCAACAACGCCACCTGGGACTCTACCCCAGGAAATAGCCCTCTAAAGGCCAACACAGGTCCGGAATCACACAAGGTCCAGAGGTCGTGGTTTCAAAAAGAATAAAATTTTATTTAACAATTATTAAAATAACAAAACTAAGTAATGCAGGGGGAGAACAAGGGCACCCAGATGGGACCACCACACTGGCAAACTAAACCAAAAGACACCAATCAGGGCTGGGCTTACCACGGCGGCAGGAAACTCAAAAGGGGATAAATGCAAACTAAAACCACCAGTGCACTGCAACAAAACTGTGTCAAACACCACCACCAGGGAAGGGCTGCCGCTCGCTGGGACCCAGCACCTATGGTACAAAACAAGAAAACACAAATTACGATCAGGCACAGTGTGGGGACATCTGGGACCTCTCAGTTAAAAGAAAGGGAAATCAATTACAATTATTAACAAAAAGAAATATCAAAACCAAATAATACAAATTTATGTATAAACAACTTAACAAAAGAACGAAATCCTAATTTAACCCAATGAATGGCTGAACAGAAACAAATCAAAAGTCAAACAAACGAATATATTATTAAAAATTTATATTGCTGCGTGAGGAGCAGCAATTACATAAAACACAACCAAGACAGGCGAGCCACTCGTTTGGAATTGTGTCCACACTGGACCGAAGCTGCGGCCACGTATAGCGACCCGAGCCAGTACGAGCTTCTCCGTCTGATTATTCTCGAACCAGGACAGCTTCGCGAACCAGGACAGCTTCGCGAACCAGGACAGGAGCGGACCTCGTCGTGGTGGCCAATGACTGGAACACACCAGGACGCCAAATGGATCAGTGCAGCACTAGTGGGAGAGTGGGAGACGCTGGTTACCGCGTCCCGCTGTACAGCGAGAAAGAGAGAGAGCGTCACAACTAGTGCAGAGAGGAAACTGCAGCAGCAGACAATAACGAGCAGCCTACCTCCGAGCTCTACTGCACCCAAGCACGCGCCCACCGAACTGCTCGCCCCCTCCGGCTCACCGTCACTCCAAGTACTGTACAACGGAGCGGGAGGATGAAACCCCAGGGCCCGATAAAACGAACACAACCTGGCAGTTGCAGTTGACACGGGATGCCTACCTTAATATTGCGACGCGGAGACATGGGCATGCACGCCGACCGACAGACTCACTGCAGTGTGGAGTCAAGAGGGAGAGTAGTGCCCAACACACCTGCTTTAGATCACGCACGCAGCGCCGCCCCCCAATTAACCTGTGCACTGCTGGCAGAGCATCATGCAGTGACCAGGAGGGAGATGGCTCACCCGGTCACACATGCTTTTCTCGCTGTGAAAAGCAAAAATGCTTTTCAGAGCGAGAAAAGCATAAAAACTGGAAAAGTTGATAACTCAGTCCCTTTCAATGCAAACGTGTAACTGAGCTTAAATAGGGTTATTTATGCCATCGCGCACCATTTGGAAGTGGAGAGCAGTTGTTTTGACTATAATTCACGTGTTAGGGTCAAAAACACATTGTGGGTCAAAACATGCTTTTCTCGCTCTGAAAAGCATTTTGCACGCATAAAAACTGGAAAAGTTGATAACTCAGTCCCTTTCAATGCAAACGTGTAACTGAGCTTAAATAGGGTTATTTATGCCATCGCGCACCATTTGGAAGTGGAGAGCAGTTGTTTTGACTATAATTCACGTGTTAGGGTCAAAAACACATTGTGGGTCAAAACATGCTTTTCTCGCTCTGAAAAGCATTTTGCACGCATAAAAACTGGAAAAGTTGATAACTCAGTCCCTTTCAATGCAAACGTGTAACTGAGCTTAAATAGGGTTATTTATGCCATCGCGCACCATTTGGAAGTGGAGAGCAGTTGTTTTGACTATAATTCACGTGTTAGGGTCAAAAACACATTGTGGGTCAAAACATGCTTTTCTCGCTGTGAAAAGCAAAAATGCTTTTCAGAGCGAGAAAAGCATAAAAACTGGAAAAGTTGATAACTCAGTCCCTTTCAATGCAAACGTGTAACTGAGCTTAAATAGGGTTATTTATGCCATCGCGCACCATTTGGAAGTGGAGAGCAGTTGTTTTGACTATAATTCACGTGTTAGGGTCAAAAACACATTGTGGGTCAAAACATGCTTTTCTCGCTCTGAAAAGCATTTTGCACGCATAAAAACTGGAAAAGTTGATAACTCAGTCCCTTTCAATGCAAACGTGTAACTGAGCTTAAATAGGGTTATTTATGCCATCGCGCACCATTTGGAAGTGGAGAGCAGTTGTTTTGACTATAATTCACGTGTTAGGGTCAAAAACACATTGTGGGTCAAAACATGCTTTTCTCGCTCTGAAAAGCATTTTGCACGCATAAAAACTGGAAAAGTTGATAACTCAGTTCCTTTCAATGCAAACGTGTAACTGAGCTTAAATAGGGTTATTTATGCCATCGCGCACCATTTGGAAGTGGAGAGCAGTTGTTTTGACTATAATTCACGTGTTAGGGTCAAAAACACATTGTGGGTCAAAACATGCTTTTCTCGCTGTGAAAAGCAAAAATGCTTTTCAGAGCGAGAAAAGCATAAAAACTGGAAAAGTTGATAACTCAGTCCCTTTCAATGTAAACGTGTAACTGAGCTTAAATAAGGTTATTTATGCCATCGCGCACCATTTGGAAGTGGAGAGCTGTTGTTTTGACTATAATTCACGTGTTAGGGTCAAAAACACATTGTG
Source organism: Micromesistius poutassou (assembly GCF_964030765.1). Taxonomy (NCBI): domain Eukaryota; kingdom Metazoa; phylum Chordata; class Actinopteri; order Gadiformes; family Gadidae; genus Micromesistius; species Micromesistius poutassou. The sequence continues at coordinate 37,229 of NW_028178926.1, read as the reverse complement.
GGTCAAAACATGCTTTTCTCGCTCTGAAAAGCATTTTGCACGCATAAAAACTGGAAAAGTGAATAACTCAGTCACTTTCAATGCAAACGTGTAACTGAGCTTAAATAAGGTTATTTATGCCATCGCGCACCATTTGGAAGTGGAGAGCAGTTGTTTTGACTATAATTCACGTGTTAGGGTCAAAAACACATTGTGGGTCAAAACATGCTTTTCTCGCTCTGAAAAGCATTTTGCACGCATAAAAACTGGAAAAGTTGATAACTCAGTCCCTTTCAATGCAAACGTGTAACTGAGCTTAAATAGGGTTATTTATGCCATCGCGCACCATTTGGAAGTGGAGAGCAGTTGTTTTGACTATAATTCACGTGTTAGGGTCAAAAACACATTGTGGGTCAAAACATGCTTTTCTCGCTCTGAAAAGCATTTTGCACGCATAAAAACTGGAAAAGTTGATAACTCAGTTCCTTTCAATGCAAACGTGTAACTGAGCTTAAATAGGGTTATTTATGCCATCGCGCACCATTTGGAAGTGGAGAGCAGTTGTTTTGACTATAATTCACGTGTTAGGGTCAAAAACACATTGTGGGTCAAAACATGCTTTTCTCGCTGTGAAAAGCAAAAATGCTTTTCAGAGCGAGAAAAGCATAAAAACTGGAAAAGTTGATAACTCAGTCCCTTTCAATGTAAACGTGTAACTGAGCTTAAATAAGGTTATTTATGCCATCGCGCACCATTTGGAAGTGGAGAGCTGTTGTTTTGACTATAATTCACGTGTTAGGGTCAAAAACACATTGTGGGTCAAAACATGCTTTTCTCGCTCTGAAAAGCATTTTGCACGCATAAAAACTGGAAAAGTGAATAACTCAGTCACTTTCAATGCAAACGTGTAACTGAGCTTAAATAAGGTTATTTATGTCATCGCGCACCATTTGGAAGTGGAGAGCAGTTGTTTTGACTATAATTCACGTGTTAGGGTCAAAAACACATTGTGGGTCAAAACATGCTTTTCTCGCTCTGAAAAGCATTTTGCACGCATAAAAACTGGAAAAGTTGATAACTCAGTCCCTTTCAATGCAAACGTGTAACTGAGCTTAAATATGGTTATGTATGCCATTGCGCACCATTTGGAAGTGAAGAGAAGTTGTTTTGAGCACAATTCACGTGTCAGGGTCAAAAGCACCTTTTTGGTCAAAAAGTGATTCTCTCGCTCTGAGAAGCACTTTGCACGCATAAAAACTGGAAAAGTGAATAACTCAGTCCCTTTCAATGCAAACGTGTAACTGAGCTTAAATACGGTTATTTGTGCCATCGCGCACCATTTGGAAGTGGAGAGCAGTTGTTTTGACTATAATTCACGTGTTAGGGTCAAAAACACATTGTGGGTCAAAACATGCTTTTCTCGCTGTGAAAAGCAAAAATGCTTTTCAGAGCGAGAAAAGCATAAAAACTGGAAAAGTTGATAACTCAGTCCCTTTCAATGCAAACGTGTAACTGAGCTTAAATAGGGTTATTTATGCCATCGCGCACCATTTGGAAGTGGAGAGCAGTTGTTTTGACTATAATTCACGTGTTAGGGTCAAAAACACATTGTGGGTCAAAACATGCTTTTCTCGCTGTGAAAAGCAAAAATGCTTTTCAGAGCGAGAAAAGCATAAAAACTGGAAAAGTTGATAACTCAGTCCCTTTCAATGCAAACGTGTAACTGAGCTTAAATAGGGTTATTTATGCCATCGCGCACCATTTGGAAGTGGAGAGCAGTTGTTTTGACTATAATTCACGTGTTAGGGTCAAAAACACATTGTGGGTCAAAACATGCTTTTCTCGCTCTGAAAAGCATTTTGCACGCATAAAAACTGGAAAAGTGAATAACTCAGTCACTTTCAATGCAAACGTGTAACTGAGCTTAAATAGGGTTATTTATGCCATCGCGCACCATTTGGAAGTGGAGAGCAGTTGTTTTGACTATAATTCACGTGTTAGGGTCAAAAACACATTGTGGGTCAAAACATGCTTTTCTCGCTCTGAAAAGCATTTTGCACGCATAAAAACTGGAAAAGTGAATAACTCAGTCCCTTTCAATGCAAACGTGTAACTGAGCTTAAATAGGGTTATTTCTGCCATCGCGCACCATTTGGAAGTGGAGAGCAGTTGTTTTGACTATAATTCACGTGTTAGGGTCAAAAACACATTGTGGGTCAAAACATGCTTTTCTTGCTGTCAGAGCGAGAAAAGCATAAAAACTGGAAAAGTTGATAACTCAGTCCCTTTCAATGCAAACGTGTAACTGAGCTTAAATAGGGTTATTTATGCCATCGCGCACCATTTGGAAGTGGAGAGCAGTTGTTTTGACTATAATTCACGTGTTAGGGTCAAAAACACATTGTGGGTCAAAACATGCTTTTCTCGCTGTCAGAGCGAGAAAAGCATAAAAACTGGAAAAGTTGATAACTCAGTCCCTTTCAATGCAAACGTGTAACTGAGCTTAAATAGGGTTATTTATGCCATCGCGCACCATTTGGAAGTGGAGAGCAGTTGTTTTGACTATAATTCACGTGTTAGGGTCAAAAACACATTGTGGGTCAAAACATGATTTTCTCGCTCTGAAAAGCATTTTGCACGCATAAAAACTGGAAAAGTGAATAACTCAGTCCCTTTCAATGCAAACGTGTAACTGAGCTTAAATAGGGTTATTTATGCCATCGCGCACCATTTGGAAGTGGAGAGCAGTTGTTTTGACTATAATTCACGTGTTAGGGTCAAAAACACATTGTGGGTCAAAACATGCTTTTCTCGCTCTGAAAAGCATTTTGCACGCATAAAAACTGGAAAAGTGAATAACTCAGTCACTTTCAATGCAAACGTGTAACTGAGCTTAAATAAGGTTATTTATGCCATCGCGCACCATTTGGAAGTGGAGAGCAGTTGTTTTGACTATAATTCACGTGTTAGGGTCAAAAACACATTGTGGGTCAAAACATGCTTTTCTCGCTCTGAAAAGCATTTTGCACGCATAAAAACTGGAAAAGTTGATAACTCAGTCCCTTTCAATGCAAACGTGTAACTGAGCTTAAATAGGGTTATTTATGCCATCGCGCACCATTTGGAAGTGGAGAGCAGTTGTTTTGACTATAATTCACGTGTTAGGGTCAAAAACACATTGTGGGTCAAAACATGCTTTTCTCGCTGTGAAAAGCAAAAATGCTTTTCAGAGCGAGAAAAGCATAAAAACTGGAAAAGTTGATAACTCAGTCCCTTTCAATGTAAACGTGTAACTGAGCTTAAATAAGGTTATTTATGCCATCGCGCACCATTTGGAAGTGGAGAGCTGTTGTTTTGACTATAATTCACGTGTTAGGGTCAAAAACACATTGTGGGTCAAAACATGCTTTTCTCGCTCTGAAAAGCATTTTGCACGCATAAAAACTGGAAAAGTGAATAACTCAGTCACTTTCAATGCAAACGTGTAACTGAGCTTAAATAAGGTTATTTATGCCATCGCGCACCATTTGGAAGTGGAGAGCAGTTGTTTTGACTATAATTCACGTGTTAGGGTCAAAAACACATTGTGGGTCAAAACATGCTTTTCTCGCTCTGAAAAGCATTTTGCACGCATAAAAACTGGAAAAGTTGATAACTCAGTCCCTTTCAATGCAAACGTGTAACTGAGCTTAAATATGGTTATGTATGCCATTGCGCACCATTTGGAAGTGAAGAGAAGTTGTTTTGAGCACAATTCACGTGTCAGGGTCAAAAGCACCTTTTTGGTCAAAAAGTGATTCTCTCGCTCTGAGAAGCACTTTGCACGCATAAAAACTGGAAAAGTGAATAACTCAGTCCCTTTCAATGCAAACGTGTAACTGAGCTTAAATAGGGTTATTTGTGCCATCGCGCACCATTTGGAAGTGGAGAGCAGTTGTTTTGACTATAATTCACGTGTTAGGGTCAAAAACACATTGTGGGTCAAAACATGCTTTTCTCGCTGTGAAAAGCAAAAATGCTTTTCAGAGCGAGAAAAGCATAAAAACTGGAAAAGTTGATAACTCAGTCCCTTTCAATGCAAACGTGTAACTGAGCTTAAATAGGGTTATTTATGCCATCGCGCACCATTTGGAAGTGGAGAGCAGTTGTTTTGACTATAATTCACGTGTTAGGGTCAAAAACACATTGTGGGTCAAAACATGCTTTTCTCGCTGTGAAAAGCAAAAATGCTTTTCAGAGCGAGAAAAGCATAAAAACTGGAAAAGTTGATAACTCAGTCCCTTTCAATGCAAACGTGTAACTGAGCTTAAATAGGGTTATTTATGCCATCGCGCACCATTTGGAAGTGGAGAGCAGTTGTTTTGACTATAATTCACGTGTTAGGGTCAAAAACACATTGTGGGTCAAAACATGCTTTTCTCGCTCTGAAAAGCATTTTGCACGCATAAAAACTGGAAAAGTGAATAACTCAGTCACTTTCAATGCAAACGTGTAACTGAGCTTAAATAGGGTTATTTATGCCATCGCGCACCATTTGGAAGTGGAGAGCAGTTGTTTTGACTATAATTCACGTGTTAGGGTCAAAAACACATTGTGGGTCAAAACATGCTTTTCTCGCTCTGAAAAGCATTTTGCACGCATAAAAACTGGAAAAGTGAATAACTCAGTCCCTTTCAATGCAAACGTGTAACTGAGCTTAAATAGGGTTATTTCTGCCATCGCGCACCATTTGGAAGTGGAGAGCAGTTGTTTTGACTATAATTCACGTGTTAGGGTCAAAAACACATTGTGGGTCAAAACATGCTTTTCTTGCTGTCAGAGCGAGAAAAGCATAAAAACTGGAAAAGTTGATAACTCAGTCCCTTTCAATGCAAACGTGTAACTGAGCTTAAATAGGGTTATTTATGCCATCGCGCACCATTTGGAAGTGGAGAGCAGTTGTTTTGACTATAATTCACGTGTTAGGGTCAAAAACACATTGTGGGTCAAAACATGCTTTTCTCGCTGTCAGAGCGAGAAAAGCATAAAAACTGGAAAAGTTGATAACTCAGTCCCTTTCAATGCAAACGTGTAACTGAGCTTAAATAGGGTTATTTATGCCATCGCGCACCATTTGGAAGTGGAGAGCAGTTGTTTTGACTATAATTCACGTGTTAGGGTCAAAAACACATTGTGGGTCAAAACATGATTTTCTCGCTCTGAAAAGCATTTTGCACGCATAAAAACTGGAAAAGTGAATAACTCAGTCCCTTTCAATGCAAACGTGTAACTGAGCTTAAATAGGGTTATTTATGCCATCGCGCACCATTTGGAAGTGGAGAGCAGTTGTTTTGACTATAATTCACGTGTTAGGGTCAAAAACACATTGTGGGTCAAAACATGCTTTTCTCGCTCTGAAAAGCATTTTGCACGCATAAAAACTGGAAAAGTGAATAACTCAGTCACTTTCAATGCAAACGTGTAACTGAGCTTAAATAGGGTTATTTATGCCATCGCGCACCATTTGGAAGTGGAGAGCAGTTGTTTTGACTATAATTCACGTGTTAGGGTCAAAAACACATTGTGGGTCAAAACATGCTTTTCTCGCTCTGAAAAGCATTTTGCACGCATAAAAACTGGAAAAGTGAATAACTCAGTCACTTTCAATGCAAACGTGTAACTGAGCTTAAATAGGGTTATTTATGCCATCGCGCACCATTTGGAAGTGGAGAGCAGTTGTTTTGACTATAATTCACGTGTTAGGGTCAAAAACACATTGTGGGTCAAAACATGCTTTTCTCGCTCTGAAAAGCATTTTGCACGCATAAAAACTGGAAAAGTGAATAACTCAGTCCCTTTCAATGCAAACGTGTAACTGAGCTTAAATAGGGTTATTTCTGCCATCGCGCACCATTTGGAAGTGGAGAGCAGTTGTTTTGACTATAATTCACGTGTTAGGGTCAAAAACACATTGTGGGTCAAAACATGCTTTTCTCGAAGTGAAAAGCAAAAATGCTTTTCAGAGCGAGAAAAGCATAAAAACTGGAAAAGTTGATAACTCAGTCCCTTTCAATGCAAACGTGTAACTGAGCTTAAATAGGGTTATTTATGCCATCGCGCACCATTTGGAAGTGGAGAGCAGTTGTTTTGACTATAATTCACGTGTTAGGGTCAAAAACACATTGTGGGTCAAAACATGCTTTTCTCGCTCTGAAAAGCATTTTGCACGCATAAAAACTGGAAAAGTGAATAACTCAGTCCCTTTCAATGCAAACGTGTAACTGAGCTTAAATAGGGTTATTTCTGCCATCGCGCACCATTTGGAAGTGGAGAGCAGTTGTTTTGACTATAATTCACGTGTTAGGGTCAAAAACACATTGTGGGTCAAAACATGCTTTTCTCGCTGTCAGAGCGAGAAAAGCATAAAAACTGGAAAAGTTGATAACTCAGTCCCTTTCAATGCAAACGTGTAACTGAGCTTAAATAGGGTTATTTATGCCATCGCGCACCATTTGGAAGTGGAGAGCAGTTGTTTTGACTATAATTCACGTGTTAGGGTCAAAAACACATTGTGGGTCAAAACATGATTTTCTCGCTCTGAAAAGCATTTTGCACGCATAAAAACTGGAAAAGTGAATAACTCAGTCCCTTTCAATGCAAACGTGTAACTGAGCTTAAATAGGGTTATTTATGCCATCGCGCACCATTTGGAAGTGGAGAGCAGTTGTTTTGACTATAATTCACGTGTTAGGGTCAAAAACACATTGTGGGTCAAAACATGCTTTTCTCGCTCTGAAAAGCATTTTGCACGCATAAAAACTGGAAAAGTGAATAACTCAGTCACTTTCAATGCAAACGTGTAACTGAGCTTAAATAGGGTTATTTATGCCATCGCGCACCATTTGGAAGTGGAGAGCAGTTGTTTTGACTATAATTCACGTGTTAGGGTCAAAAACACATTGTGGGTCAAAACATGCTTTTCTCGCTCTGAAAAGCATTTTGCACGCATAAAAACTGGAAAAGTGAATAACTCAGTCCCTTTCAATGCAAACGTGTAACTGAGCTTAAATAGGGTTATTTCTGCCATCGCGCACCATTTGGAAGTGGAGAGCAGTTGTTTTGACTATAATTCACGTGTTAGGGTCAAAAACACATTGTGGGTCAAAACATGCTTTTCTCGAAGTGAAAAGCAAAAATGCTTTTCAGAGCGAGAAAAGCATAAAAACTGGAAAAGTTGATAACTCAGTCCCTTTCAATGCAAACGTGTAACTGAGCTTAAATAGGGTTATTTATGCCATCGCGCACCATTTGGAAGTGGAGAGCAGTTGTTTTGACTATAATTCACGTGTTAGGGTCAAAAACACATTGTGGGTCAAAACATGCTTTTCTCGCTCTGAAAAGCATTTTGCACGCATAAAAACTGGAAAAGTGAATAACTCAGTCCCTTTCAATGCAAACGTGTAACTGAGCTTAAATAGGGTTATTTCTGCCATCGCGCACCATTTGGAAGTGGAGAGCAGTTGTTTTGACTATAATTCACGTGTTAGGGTCAAAAACACATTGTGGGTCAAAACATGCTTTTCTCGCTGTCAGAGCGAGAAAAGCATAAAAACTGGAAAAGTTGATAACTCAGTCCCTTTCAATGCAAACGTGTAACTGAGCTTAAATAGGGTTATTTATGCCATCGCGCACCATTTGGAAGTGGAGAGCAGTTGTTTTGACTATAATTCACGTGTTAGGGTCAAAAACACATTGTGGGTCAAAACATGATTTTCTCGCTCTGAAAAGCATTTTGCACGCATAAAAACTGGAAAAGTGAATAACTCAGTCCCTTTCAATGCAAACGTGTAACTGAGCTTAAATAGGGTTATTTATGCCATCGCGCACCATTTGGAAGTGGAGAGCAGTTGTTTTGACTATAATTCACGTGTTAGGGTCAAAAACACATTGTGGGTCAAAACATGCTTTTCTCGCTCTGAAAAGCATTTTGCACGCATAAAAACTGGAAAAGTGAATAACTCAGTCACTTTCAATGCAAACGTGTAACTGAGCTTAAATAGGGTTATTTATGCCATCGCGCACCATTTGGAAGTGGAGAGCAGTTGTTTTGACTATAATTCACGTGTTAGGGTCAAAAACACATTGTGGGTCAAAACATGCTTTTCTCGCTCTGAAAAGCATTTTGCACGCATAAAAACTGGAAAAGTGAATAACTCAGTCCCTTTCAATGCAAACGTGTAACTGAGCTTAAATAGGGTTATTTCTGCCATCGCGCACCATTTGGAAGTGGAGAGCAGTTGTTTTGACTATAATTCACGTGTTAGGGTCAAAAACACATTGTGGGTCAAAACATGCTTTTCTCGAAGTGAAAAGCAAAAATGCTTTTCAGAGCGAGAAAAGCATAAAAACTGGAAAAGTTGATAACTCAGTCCCTTTCAATGCAAACGTGTAACTGAGCTTAAATAGGGTTATTTATGCCATCGCGCACCATTTGGAAGTGGAGAGCAGTTGTTTTGACTATAATTCACGTGTTAGGGTCAAAAACACATTGTGGGTCAAAACATGCTTTTCTCGCTCTGAAAAGCATTTTGCACGCATAAAAACTGGAAAAGTTGATAACTCAGTCCCTTTCAATGCAAACGTGTAACTGAGCTTAAATAGGGTTATTTATGCCATCGCGCACCATTTGGAAGTGGAGAGCAGTTGTTTTGACTATAATTCACGTGTTAGGGTCAAAAACACATTGTGGGTCAAAACATGCTTTTCTCGAAGTGAAAAGCAAAAATGCTTTTCAGAGCGAGAAAAGCATAAAAACTGGAAAAGTTGATAACTCAGTCCCTTTCAATGCAAACGTGTAACTGAGCTTAAATAGGGTTATTTATGCCATCGCGCACCATTTGGAAGTGGAGAGCAGTTGTTTTGACTATAATTCACGTGTTAGGGTCAAAAACACATTGTGGGTCAAAACATGCTTTTCTCGCTCTGAAAAGCATTTTGCACGCATAAAAACTGGAAAAGTGAATAACTCAGTCCCTTTCAATGCAAACGTGTAACTGAGCTTAAATAGGGTTATTTCTGCCATCGCGCACCATTTGGAAGTGGAGAGCAGTTGTTTTGACTATAATTCACGTGTTAGGGTCAAAAACACATTGTGGGTCAAAACATGCTTTTCTCGCTGTGAAAAGCAAAAATGCTTTTCAGAGCGAGAAAAGCATAAAAACTGGAAAAGTTGATAACTCAGTCCCTTTCAATGCAAACGTGTAACTGAGCTTAAATAGGGTTATTTATGCCATCGCGCACCATTTGGAAGTGGAGAGCAGTTGTTTTGACTATAATTCACGTGTTAGGGTCAAAAACACATTGTGGGTCAAAACATGCTTTTCTCGCTCTGAAAAGCATTTTGCACGCATAAAAACTGGAAAAGTTGATAACTCAGTCCCTTTCAATGCAAACGTGTAACTGAGCTTAAATAGGGTTATTTATGCCATCGCGCACCATTTGGAAGTGGAGAGCAGTTGTTTTGACTATAATTCACGTGTTAGGGTCAAAAACACATTGTGGGTCAAAACATGCTTTTCTCGCTCTGAAAAGCATTTTGCACGCATAAAAACTGGAAAAGTGAATAACTCAGTCACTTTCAATGCAAACGTGTAACTGAGCTTAAATAGGGTTATTTATGCCATCGCGCACCATTTGGAAGTGGAGAGCAGTTGTTTTGACTATAATTCACGTGTTAGGGTCAAAAACACATTGTGGGTCAAAACATGCTTTTCTCGCTCTGAAAAGCATTTTGCACGCATAAAAACTGGAAAAGTTGATAACTCAGTCCCTTTCAATGCAAACGTGTAACTGAGCTTAAATAGGGTTATTTATGCCATCGCGCACCATTTGGAAGTGGAGAGCAGTTGTTTTGACTATAATTCACGTGTTAGGGTCAAAAACACATTGTGGGTCAAAACATGCTTTTCTCGCTGTGAAAAGCAAAAATGCTTTTCAGAGCGAGAAAAGCATAAAAACTGGAAAAGTTGATAACTCAGTCCCTTTCAATGCAAACGTGTAACTGAGCTTAAATAGGGTTATTTATGCCATCGCGCACCATTTGGAAGTGGAGAGCAGTTGTTTTGACTATAATTCACGTGTTAGGGTCAAAAACACATTGTGGGTCAAAACATGCTTTTCTCGCTCTGAAAAGCATTTTGCACGCATAAAAACTGGAAAAGTGAATAACTCAGTCACTTTCAATGCAAACGTGTAACTGAGCTTAAATAGGGTTATTTATGCCATCGCGCACCATTTGGAAGTGGAGAGCAGTTGTTTTGACTATAATTCACGTGTTAGGGTCAAAAACACATTGTGGGTCAAAACATGCTTTTCTCGCTCTGAAAAGCATTTTGCACGCATAAAAACTGGAAAAGTGAATAACTCAGTCCCTTTCAATGCAAACGTGTAACTGAGCTTAAATAGGGTTATTTCTGCCATCGCGCACCATTTGGAAGTGGAGAGCAGTTGTTTTGACTATAATTCACGTGTTAGGGTCAAAAACACATTGTGGGTCAAAACATGCTTTTCTCGCTGTCAGAGCGAGAAAAGCATAAAAACTGGAAAAGTTGATAACTCAGTCCCTTTCAATGCAAACGTGTAACTGAGCTTAAATAGGGTTATTTATGCCATCGCGCACCATTTGGAAGTGGAGAGCAGTTGTTTTGACTATAATTCACGTGTTAGGGTCAAAAACACATTGTGGGTCAAAACATGATTTTCTCGCTCTGAAAAGCATTTTGCACGCATAAAAACTGGAAAAGTGAATAACTCAGTCCCTTTCAATGCAAACGTGTAACTGAGCTTAAATAGGGTTATTTCTGCCATCGCGCACCATTTGGAAGTGGAGAGCAGTTGTTTTGACTATAATTCACGTGTTAGGGTCAAAAACACATTGTGGGTCAAAACATGCTTTTCTCGCTGTGAAAAGCAAAAATGCTTTTCAGAGCGAGAAAAGCATAAAAACTGGAAAAGTTGATAACTCAGTCCCTTTCAATGCAAACGTGTAACTGAGCTTAAATAGGGTTATTTATGCCATCGCGCACCATTTGGAAGTGGAGAGCAGTTGTTTTGACTATAATTCACGTGTTAGGGTCAAAAACACATTGTGGGTCAAAACATGCTTTTCTCGCTCTGAAAAGCATTTTGCACGCATACAAACTGGAAAAGTTGATAACTCAGTCCCTTTCAATGCAAACGTGTAACTGAGCTTAAATAGGGTTATTTATGCCATCGCGCACCATTTGGAAGTGGAGAGCAGTTGTTTTGACTATAATTCACGTGTTAGGGTCAAAAACACATTGTGGGTCAAAACATGCTTTTCTCGCTCTGAAAAGCATTTTGCACGCATAAAAACTGGAAAAGTTGATAACTCAGTCCCTTTCAATGCAAACGTGTAACTGAGCTTAAATAGGGTTATTTATGCCATCGCGCACCATTTGGAAGTGGAGAGCAGTTGTTTTGACTATAATTCACGTGTTAGGGTCAACAACACATTGTGGGTCAAAACATGCTTTTCTCGCTCTGAAAAGCATTTTGCACGCATAAAAACGGGAAAAGTGAATAACTCAGTCCCTTTCAATGCAAACGTGTAACTGAGCTTAAATAGGGTTATTTCTGCCATCGCGCACCATTTGGAAGTGGAGAGCAGTTGTTTTGACTATAATTCACGTGTTAGGGTCAAAAACACATTGTGGGTCAAAACATGCTTTTCTCGCTGTGAAAAGCAAAAATGCTTTTCAGAGCGAGAAAAGCATAAAAACTGGAAAAGTTGATAACTCAGTCCCTTTCAATGCAAACGTGTAACTGAGCTTAAATAAGGTTATTTATGCCATCGCGCACCATTTGGAAGTGGAGAGCAGTTGTTTTGACTATAATTCACGTGTTAGGGTCAAAAACACATTGTGGGTCAAAACATGCTTTTCTCGCTCTGAAAAGCATTTTGCACGCATAAAAACTGGAAAAGTTGATAACTCAGTCCCTTTCAATGCAAACGTGTAACTGAGCTTAAATATGGTTATGTATGCCATTGCGCACCATTTGGAAGTGAAGAGAAGTTGTTTTGAGCACAATTCACGTGTCAGGGTCAAAAGCACCTTTTTGGTCAAAAAGTGATTCTCTCGCTCTGAGAAGCACTTTGCACGCATAAAAACTGGAAAAGTGAATAACTCAGTCCCTTTCAATGCAAACGTGTAACTGAGCTTAAATACGGTTATTTGTGCCATCGCGCACCATTTGGAAGTGGAGAGCAGTTGTTTTGACTATAATTCACGTGTTAGGGTCAAAAACACATTGTGGGTCAAAACATGCTTTTCTCGCTGTGAAAAGCAAAAATGCTTTTCAGAGCGAGAAAAGCATAAAAACTGGAAAAGTTGATAACTCAGTCCCTTTCAATGCAAACGTGTAACTGAGCTTAAATAGGGTTATTTATGCCATCGCGCACCATTTGGAAGTGGAGAGCAGTTGTTTTGACTATGATTCACGTGTTAGGGTCAAAAACACATTGTGGGTCAAAACATGCTTTTCTCGCTCTGAAAAGCATTTTGCACGCATAAAAACTGGAAAAGTTGATAACTCAGTCCCTTTCAATGCAAACGTGTAACTGAGCTTAAATAGGGTTATTCATGCCATCGCGCACCATTTGGAAGTGGAGAGCAGTTGTTTTGACTATAATTCACGTGTTAGGGTCAAAAACACATTGTGGGTCAAAACATGCTTTTCTCGCTCTGAAAAGCATTTTGCACGCATAAAAACTGGAAAAGTTGATAACTCAGTCCCTTTCAATGCAAACGTGTAACTGAGCTTAAATAGGGTTATTTATGCCATCGCGCACCATTTGGAAGTGGAGAGCAGTTGTTTTGACTATAATTCACGTGTTAGGGTCAAAAACACATTGTGGGTCAAAACATGCTTTTCTCGCTGTGAAAAGCAAAAATGCTTTTCAGAGCGAGAAAAGCATAAAAACTGGAAAAGTTGATAACTCAGTCCCTTTCAATGCAAACGTGTAACTGAGCTTAAATAGGGTTATTTATGCCATCGCGCACCATTTGGAAGTGGAGAGCAGTTGTTTTGACTATAATTCACGTGTTAGGGTCAAAAACACATTGTGGGTCAAAACATGCTTTTCTCGCTCTGAAAAGCATTTTGCACGCATAAAAACTGGAAAAGTGAATAACTCAGTCACTTTCAATGTAAACGTGTAACTGAGCTTAAATAAGGTTATTTATGCCATCGCGCACCATTTGGAAGTGGAGAGCAGTTGTTTTGACTATAATTCACGTGTTAGGGTCAAAAACACATTGTGGGTCAAAACATGCTTTTCTCGCTCTGAAAAGCATTTTGCACGCATAAAAACTGGAAAAGTGAATAACTCAGTCACTTTCAATGCAAACGTGTAACTGAGCTTAAATAGGGTTATTTATGCCATCGCGCACCATTTGGAAGTGGAGAGCAGTTGTTTTGACTATAATTCACGTGTTAGGGTCAAAAACACATTGTGGGTCAAAACATGCTTTTCTCGCTCTGAAAAGCATTTTGCACGCATAAAAACTGGAAAAGTGAATAACTCAGTCACTTTCAATGCAAACGTGTAACTGAGCTTAAATAAGGTTATTTATGCCATCGCGCACCATTTGGAAGTGGAGAGCAGTTGTTTTGACTATAATTCACGTGTTAGGGTCAAAAACACATTGTGGGTCAAAACATGCTTTTCTCGCTCTGAAAAGCATTTTGCACGCATAAAAACTGGAAAAGTGAATAACTCAGTCCCTTTCAATGCAAACGTGTAACTGAGCTTAAATAGGGTTATTTATGCCATCGCGCACCATTTGGAAGTGGAGAGCAGTTGTTTTGACTATAATTCACGTGTTAGGGTCAAAAACACATTGTGGGTCAAAACATGCTTTTCTCGCTCTGAAAAGCATTTTGCACGCATAAAAACTGGAAAAGTTGATAACTCAGTCCCTTTCAATGCAAACGTGTAACTGAGCTTAAATAGGGTTATTTATGCCATCGCGCACCATTTGGAAGTGGAGAGCAGTTGTTTTGACTATAATTCACGTGTTAGGGTCAAAAACACATTGTGGGTCAAAACATGCTTTTCTCGCTCTGAAAAGCATTTTGCACGCATAAAAACTGGAAAAGTGAATAACTCAGTCACTTTCAATGTAAACGTGTAACTGAGCTTAAATAAGGTTATTTATGCCATCGCGCACCATTTGGAAGTGGAGAGCAGTTGTTTTGACTATAATTCACGTGTTAGGGTCAAAAACACATTGTGGGTCAAAACATGCTTTTCTCGCTCTGAAAAGCATTTTGCACGCATAAAAACTGGAAAAGTGAATAACTCAGTCACTTTCAATGCAAACGTGTAACTGAGCTTAAATAGGGTTATTTATGCCATCGCGCACCATTTGGAAGTGGAGAGCAGTTGTTTTGACTATAATTCACGTGTTAGGGTCAAAAACACATTGTGGGTCAAAACATGCTTTTCTCGCTCTGAAAAGCATTTTGCACGCATAAAAACTGGAAAAGTGAATAACTCAGTCACTTTCAATGCAAACGTGTAACTGAGCTTAAATAAGGTTATTTATGCCATCGCGCACCATTTGGAAGTGGAGAGCAGTTGTTTTGACTATAATTCACGTGTTAGGGTCAAAAACACATTGTGGGTCAAAACATGCTTTTCTCGCTCTGAAAAGCATTTTGCACGCATAAAAACTGGAAAAGTTGATAACTCAGTCCCTTTCAATGCAAACGTGTAACTGAGCTTAAATATGGTTATGTATGCCATTGCGCACCATTTGGAAGTGAAGAGAAGTTGTTTTGAGCACAATTCACGTGTCAGGGTCAAAAGCACCTTTTTGGTCAAAAAGTGATTCTCTCGCTCTGAGAAGCACTTTGCACGCATAAAAACTGGAAAAGTGAATAACTCAGTCCCTTTCAATGCAAACGTGTAACTGAGCTTAAATACGGTTATTTGTGCCATCGCGCACCATTTGGAAGTGGAGAGCAGTTGTTTTGACTATAATTCACGTGTTAGGGTCAAAAACACATTGTGGGTCAAAACATGCTTTTCTCGCTGTGAAAAGCAAAAATGCTTTTCAGAGCGAGAAAAGCATAAAAACTGGAAAAGTTGATAACTCAGTCCCTTTCAATGCAAACGTGTAACTGAGCTTAAATAGGGTTATTTATGCCATCGCGCACCATTTGGAAGTGGAGAGCAGTTGTTTTGACTATAATTCACGTGTTAGGGTCAAAAACACATTGTGGGTCAAAACATGCTTTTCTCGCTCTGAAAAGCATTTTGCACGCATAAAAACTGGAAAAGTGAATAACTCAGTCACTTTCAATGCAAACGTGTAACTGAGCTTAAATAGGGTTATTTATGCCATCGCGCACCATTTGGAAGTGGAGAGCAGTTGTTTTGACTATAATTCACGTGTTAGGGTCAAAAACACATTGTCGGTCAAAACATGCTTTTCTCGCTCTGAAAAGCATTTTGGACGCATAAAAACTGGAAAAGTGAATAACTCAGTCCCTTTCAATGCAAACGTGTAACTGAGCTTAAATAGGGTTATTTCTGCCATCGCGCACCATTTGGAAGTGGAGAGCAGTTGTTTTGACTATAATTCACGTGTTAGGGTCAAAAACACATTGTGGGTCAAAACATGCTTTTCTTGCTGTCAGAGCGAGAAAAGCATAAAAACTGGAAAAGTTGATAACTCAGTCCCTTTCAATGCAAACGTGTAACTGAGCTTAAATAGGGTTATTTATGCCATCGCGCACCATTTGGAAGTGGAGAGCAGTTGTTTTGACTATAATTCACGTGTTAGGGTCAAAAACACATTGTGGGTCAAAACATGATTTTCTCGCTCTGAAAAGCATTTTGCACGCATAAAAACTGGAAAAGTGAATAACTCAGTCCCTTTCAATGCAAACGTGTAACTGAGCTTAAATAGGGTTATTTCTGCCATCGCGCACCATTTGGAAGTGGAGAGTAGTTGTTTTGACTATAATTCACGTGTTAGGGTCAAAAACACATTGTGGGTCAAAACATGCTTTTCTCGCTGTGAAAAGCAAAAATGCTTTTCAGAGCGAGAAAAGCATAAAAACTGGAAAAGTTGATAACTCAGTCACTTTCAATGCAAACGTGTAACTGAGCTTAAATAGGGTTATTTATGCCATCGCGCACCATTTGGAAGTGGAGAGCAGTTGTTTTGACTATAATTCACGTGTTAGGGTCAAAAACACATTGTGGGTCAAAACATGCTTTTCTCGCTCTGAAAAGCATTTTGCACGCATAAAAACTGGAAAAGTGAATAACTCAGTCACTTTCAATGCAAACGTGTAACTGAGCTTAAATAAGGTTATTTATGCCATCGCGCACCATTTGGAAGTGGAGAGCAGTTGTTTTGACTATAATTCACGTGTTAGGGTCAAAAACACATTGTGGGTCAAAACATGCTTTTCTCGCTCTGAAAAGCATTTTGCACGCATAAAAACTGGAAAAGTGAATAACTCAGTCACTTTCAATGCAAACGTGTAACTGAGCTTAAATAGGGTTATTTATGCCATCGCGCACCATTTGGAAGTGGAGAGCAGTTGTTTTGACTATAATTCACGTGTTAGGGTCAAAAACACATTGTGGGTCAAAACATGCTTTTCTCGCTCTGAAAAGCATTTTGCACGCATAAAAACTGGAAAAGTGAATAACTCAGTCACTTTCAATGCAAACGTGTAACTGAGCTTAAATAGGGTTATTTATGCCATCGCGCACCATTTGGAAGTGGAGAGCAGTTGTTTTGACTATAATTCACGTGTTAGGGTCAAAAACACATTGTGGGTCAAAACATGCTTTTCTCGCTCTGAAAAGCATTTTGCACGCATAAAAACTGGAAAAGTGAATAACTCAGTCCCTTTCAATGCAAACGTGTAACTGAGCTTAAATAGGGTTATTTCTGCCATCGCGCACCATTTGGAAGTGGAGAGCAGTTGTTTTGACTATAATTCACGTGTTAGGGTCAAAAACACATTGTGGGTCAAAACATGCTTTTCTCGAAGTGAAAAGCAAAAATGCTTTTCAGAGCGAGAAAAGCATAAAAACTGGAAAAGTTGATAACTCAGTCCCTTTCAATGCAAACGTGTAAAAGAGCTTAAATAGGGTTATTTATGCCATCGCGCACCATTTGGAAGTGGAGAGCAGTTGTTTTGACTATAATTCACGTGTTAGGGTCAAAAACACATTGTGGGTCAAAACATGCTTTTCTCGCTCTGAAAAGCATTTTGCACGCATAAAAACTGGAAAAGTGAATAACTCAGTCCCTTTCAATGCAAACGTGTAACTGAGCTTAAATAGGGTTATTTCTGCCATCGCGCACCATTTGGAAGTGGAGAGCAGTTGTTTTGACTATAATTCACGTGTTAGGGTCAAAAACACATTGTGGGTCAAAACATGCTTTTCTCGCTGTCAGAGCGAGAAAAGCATAAAAACTGGAAAAGTTGATAACTCAGTCCCTTTCAATGCAAACGTGTAACTGAGCTTAAATAGGGTTATTTATGCCATCGCGCACCATTTGGAAGTGGAGAGCAGTTGTTTTGACTATAATTCACGTGTTAGGGTCAAAAACACATTGTGGGTCAAAACATGATTTTCTCGCTCTGAAAAGCATTTTGCACGCATAAAAACTGGAAAAGTGAATAACTCAGTCCCTTTCAATGCAAACGTGTAACTGAGCTTAAATAGGGTTATTTATGCCATCGCGCACCATTTGGAAGTGGAGAGCAGTTGTTTTGACTATAATTCACGTGTTAGGGTCAAAAACACATTGTGGGTCAAAACATGCTTTTCTCGCTCTGAAAAGCATTTTGCACGCATAAAAACTGGAAAAGTGAATAACTCAGTCACTTTCAATGCAAACGTGTAACTGAGCTTAAATAGGGTTATTTATGCCATCGCGCACCATTTGGAAGTGGAGAGCAGTTGTTTTGACTATAATTCACGTGTTAGGGTCAAAAACACATTGTGGGTCAAAACATGCTTTTCTCGCTCTGAAAAGCATTTTGCACGCATAAAAACTGGAAAAGTGGATAACTCAGTCCCTTTCAATGCAAACGTGTAACTGAGCTTAAATAGGGTTATTTATGCCATCGCGCACCATTTGGAAGTGGAGAGCAGTTGTTTTGACTATAATTCACGTGTTAGGGTCAAAAACACATTGTGGGTCAAAACATGCTTTTCTCGAAGTGAAAAGCAAAAATGCTTTTCAGAGCGAGAAAAGCATAAAAACTGGAAAAGTTGATAACTCAGTCCCTTTCAATGCAAACGTGTAACTGAGCTTAAATAGGGTTATTTATGCCATCGCGCACCATTTGGAAGTGGAGAGCAGTTGTTTTGACTATAATTCACGTGTTAGGGTCAAAAACACATTGTGGGTCAAAACATGCTTTTCTCGCTCTGAAAAGCATTTTGCACGCATAAAAACTGGAAAAGTGAATAACTCAGTCCCTTTCAATGCAAACGTGTAACTGAGCTTAAATAGGGTTATTTCTGCCATCGCGCACCATTTGGAAGTGGAGAGCAGTTGTTTTGACTATAATTCACGTGTTAGGGTCAAAAACACATTGTGGGTCAAAACATGCTTTTCTCGCTGTGAAAAGCAAAAATGCTTTTCAGAGCGAGAAAAGCATAAAAACTGGAAAAGTTGATAACTCAGTCCCTTTCAATGCAAACGTGTAACTGAGCTTAAATAGGGTTATTTATGCCATCGCGCACCATTTGGAAGTGGAGAGCAGTTGTTTTGACTATAATTCACGTGTTAGGGTCAAAAACACATTGTGGGTCAAAACATGCTTTTCTCGCTCTGAAAAGCATTTTGCACGCATAAAAACTGGAAAAGTTGATAACTCAGTCCCTTTCAATGCAAACGTGTAACTGAGCTTAAATAGGGTTATTTATGCCATCGCGCACCATTTGGAAGTGGAGAGCAGTTGTTTTGACTATAATTCACGTGTTAGGGTCAAAAACACATTGTGGGTCAAAACATGCTTTTCTCGCTGTGAAAAGCAAAAATGCTTTTCAGAGCGAGAAAAGCATAAAAACTGGAAAAGTTGATAACTCAGTCCCTTTCAATGCAAACGTGTAACTGAGCTTAAATAGGGTTATTTATGCCATCGCGCACCATTTGGAAGTGGAGAGCAGTTGTTTTGACTATAATTCACGTGTTAGGGTCAAAAACACATTGTGGGTCAAAACATGCTTTTCTCGCTCTGAAAAGCATTTTGCACGCATAAAAACTGGAAAAGTGAATAACTCAGTCACTTTCAATGCAAACGTGTAACTGAGCTTAAATAGGGTTATTTATGCCATCGCGCACCATTTGGAAGTGGAGAGCAGTTGTTTTGACTATAATTCACGTGTTAGGGTCAAAAACACATTGTGGGTCAAAACATGCTTTTCTCGCTCTGAAAAGCATTTTGCACGCATAAAAACTGGAAAAGTGAATAACTCAGTCCCTTTCAATGCAAACGTGTAACTGAGCTTAAATAGGGTTATTTCTGCCATCGCGCACCATTTGGAAGTGGAGAGCAGTTGTTTTGACTATAATTCACGTGTTAGGGTCAAAAACACATTGTGGGTCAAAACATGCTTTTCTCGAAGTGAAAAGCAAAAATGCTTTTCAGAGCGAGAAAAGCATAAAAACTGGAAAAGTTGATAACTCAGTCCCTTTCAATGCAAACGTGTAACTGAGCTTAAATAGGGTTATTTATGCCATCGCGCACCATTTGGAAGTGGAGAGCAGTTGTTTTGACTATAATTCACGTGTTAGGGTCAAAAACACATTGTGGGTCAAAACATGCTTTTCTCGCTCTGAAAAGCATTTTGCACGCATAAAAACTGGAAAAGTTGATAACTCAGTCCCTTTCAATGCAAACGTGTAACTGAGCTTAAATAGGGTTATTTATGCCATCGCGCACCATTTGGAAGTGGAGAGCAGTTGTTTTGACTATAATTCACGTGTTAGGGTCAAAAACACATTGTGGGTCAAAACATGCTTTTCTCGCTCTGAAAAGCATTTTGCACGCATAAAAACTGGAAAAGTGAATAACTCAGTCACTTTCAATGCAAACGTGTAACTGAGCTTAAATAGGGTTATTTATGCCATCGCGCACCATTTGGAAGTGGAGAGCAGTTGTTTTGACTATAATTCACGTGTTAGGGTCAAAAACACATTGTGGGTCAAAACATGCTTTTCTCGCTCTGAAAAGCATTTTGCACGCATAAAAAATGGAAAAGTTGATAACTCAGTCCCTTTCAATGCAAACGTGTAACTGAGCTTAAATAGGGTTATTTATGCCATCGCGCACCATTTGGAAGTGGAGAGCAGTTGTTTTGACTATAATTCACGTGTTAGGGTCAAAAACACATTGTGGGTCAAAACATGCTTTTCTCGCTGTGAAAAGCAAAAATGCTTTTCAGAGCGAGAAAAGCATAAAAACTGGAAAAGTTGATAACTCAGTCCCTTTCAATGCAAACGTGTAACTGAGCTTAAATAGGGTTATTTATGCCATCGCGCACCATTTGGAAGTGGAGAGCAGTTGTTTTGACTATAATTCACGTGTTAGGGTCAAAAACACATTGTGGGTCAAAACATGCTTTTCTCGCTCTGAAAAGCATTTTGCACGCATAAAAACTGGAAAAGTGAATAACTCAGTCACTTTCAATGCAAACGTGTAACTGAGCTTAAATAGGGTTATTTATGCCATCGCGCACCATTTGGAAGTGGAGAGCAGTTGTTTTGACTATAATTCACGTGTTAGGGTCAAAAACACATTGTGGGTCAAAACATGCTTTTCTCGCTCTGAAAAGCATTTTGCACGCATAAAAACTGGAAAAGTGAATAACTCAGTCCCTTTCAATGCAAACGTGTAACTGAGCTTAAATAGGGTTATTTCTGCCATCGCGCACCATTTGGAAGTGGAGAGCAGTTGTTTTGACTATAATTCACGTGTTAGGGTCAAAAACACATTGTGGGTCAAAACATGCTTTTCTCGCTGTCAGAGCGAGAAAAGCATAAAAACTGGAAAAGTTGATAACTCAGTCCCTTTCAATGCAAACGTGTAACTGAGCTTAAATAGGGTTATTTATGCCATCGCGCACCATTTGGAAGTGGAGAGCAGTTGTTTTGACTATAATTCACGTGTTAGGGTCAAAAACACATTGTGGGTCAAAACATGATTTTCTCGCTCTGAAAAGCATTTTGCACGCATAAAAACTGGAAAAGTGAATAACTCAGTCCCTTTCAATGCAAACGTGTAACTGAGCTTAAATAGGGTTATTTCTGCCATCGCGCACCATTTGGAAGTGGAGAGCAGTTGTTTTGACTATAATTCACGTGTTAGGGTCAAAAACACATTGTGGGTCAAAACATGCTTTTCTCGCTGTGAAAAGCAAAAATGCTTTTCAGAGCGAGAAAAGCATAAAAACTGGAAAAGTTGATAACTCAGTCCCTTTCAATGCAAACGTGTAACTGAGCTTAAATAGGGTTATTTATGCCATCGCGCACCATTTGGAAGTGGAGAGCAGTTGTTTTGACTATAATTCACGTGTTAGGGTCAAAAACACATTGTGGGTCAAAACATGCTTTTCTCGCTCTGAAAAGCATTTTGCACGCATACAAACTGGAAAAGTTGATAACTCAGTCCCTTTCAATGCAAACGTGTAACTGAGCTTAAATAGGGTTATTTATGCCATCGCGCACCATTTGGAAGTGGAGAGCAGTTGTTTTGACTATAATTCACGTGTTAGGGTCAAAAACACATTGTGGGTCAAAACATGCTTTTCTCGCTCTGAAAAGCATTTTGCACGCATAAAAACTGGAAAAGTTGATAACTCAGTCCCTTTCAATGCAAACGTGTAACTGAGCTTAAATAGGGTTATTTATGCCATCGCGCACCATTTGGAAGTGGAGAGCAGTTGTTTTGACTATAATTCACGTGTTAGGGTCAAAAACACATTGTGGGTCAAAACATGATTTTCTCGCTCTGAAAAGCATTTTGCACGCATAAAAACTGGAAAAGTGAATAACTCAGTCCCTTTCAATGCAAACGTGTAACTGAGCTTAAATAGGGTTATTTCTGCCATCGCGCACCATTTGGAAGTGGAGAGTAGTTGTTTTGACTATAATTCACGTGTTAGGGTCAAAAACACATTGTGGGTCAAAACATGCTTTTCTCGCTGTGAAAAGCAAAAATGCTTTTCAGAGCGAGAAAAGCATAAAAACTGGAAAAGTTGATAACTCAGTCCCTTTCAATGCAAACGTGTAACTGAGCTTAAATAGGGTTATTTATGCCATCGCGCACCATTTGGAAGTGGAGAGCAGTTGTTTTGACTATAATTCACGTGTTAGGGTCAAAAACACATTGTGGGTCAAAACATGCTTTTCTCGCTCTGAAAAGCATTTTGCACGCATAAAAACTGGAAAAGTTGATAACTCAGTCCCTTTCAATGCAAACGTGTAACTGAGCTTAAATAGGGTTATTTATGCCATCGCGCACCATTTGGAAGTGGAGAGCAGTTGTTTTGACTATAATTCACGTGTTAGGGTCAAAAACACATTGTGGGTCAAAACATGATTTTCTCGCTCTGAAAAGCATTTTGCACGCATAAAAACTGGAAAAGTGAATAACTCAGTCCCTTTCAATGCAAACGTGTAACTGAGCTTAAATAGGGTTATTTCTGCCATCGCGCACCATTTGGAAGTGGAGAGTAGTTGTTTTGACTATAATTCACGTGTTAGGGTCAAAAACACATTGTGGGTCAAAACATGCTTTTCTCGCTGTGAAAAGCAAAAATGCTTTTCAGAGCGAGAAAAGCATAAAAACTGGAAAAGTTGATAACTCAGTCACTTTCAATGCAAACGTGTAACTGAGCTTAAATAGGGTTATTTATGCCATCGCGCACCATTTGGAAGTGGAGAGCAGTTGTTTTGACTATAATTCACGTGTTAGGGTCAAAAACACATTGTGGGTCAAAACATGCTTTTCTCGCTCTGAAAAGCATTTTGCACGCATAAAAACTGGAAAAGTGAATAACTCAGTCACTTTCAATGCAAACGTGTAACTGAGCTTAAATAAGGTTATTTATGCCATCGCGCACCATTTGGAAGTGGAGAGCAGTTGTTTTGACTATAATTCACGTGTTAGGGTCAAAAACACATTGTGGGTCAAAACATGCTTTTCTCGCTCTGAAAAGCATTTTGCACGCATAAAAACTGGAAAAGTTGATAACTCAGTCCCTTTCAATGCAAACGTGTAACTGAGCTTAAATATGGTTATGTATGCCATTGCGCACCATTTGGAAGTGAAGAGAAGTTGTTTTGAGCACAATTCACGTGTCAGGGTCAAAAGCACCTTTTTGGTCAAAAAGTGATTCTCTCGCTCTGAGAAGCACTTTGCACGCATAAAAACTGGAAAAGTGAATAACTCAGTCCCTTTCAATGCAAACGTGTAACTGAGCTTAAATACGGTTATTTGTGCCATCGCGCACCATTTGGAAGTGGAGAGCAGTTGTTTTGACTATAATTCACGTGTTAGGGTCAAAAACACATTGTGGGTCAAAACATGCTTTTCTCGCTGTGAAAAGCAAAAATGCTTTTCAGAGCGAGAAAAGCATAAAAACTGGAAAAGTTGATAACTCAGTCACTTTCAATGCAAACGTGTAACTGAGCTTAAATAGGGTTATTTATGCCATCGCGCACCATTTGGAAGTGGAGAGCAGTTGTTTTGACTATAATTCACGTGTTAGGGTCAAAAACACATTGTGGGTCAAAACATGCTTTTCTCGCTCTGAAAAGCATTTTGCACGCATAAAAACTGGAAAAGTGAATAACTCAGTCACTTTCAATGCAAACGTGTAACTGAGCTTAAATAAGGTTATTTATGCCATCGCGCACCATTTGGAAGTGGAGAGCAGTTGTTTTGACTATAATTCACGTGTTAGGGTCAAAAACACATTGTGGGTCAAAACATGCTTTTCTCGCTCTGAAAAGCATTTTGCACGCATAAAAACTGGAAAAGTTGATAACTCAGTCCCTTTCAATGCAAACGTGTAACTGAGCTTAAATATGGTTATGTATGCCATTGCGCACCATTTGGAAGTGAAGAGAAGTTGTTTTGAGCACAATTCACGTGTCAGGGTCAAAAGCACCTTTTTGGTCAAAAAGTGATTCTCTCGCTCTGAGAAGCACTTTGCACGCATAAAAACTGGAAAAGTGAATAACTCAGTCCCTTTCAATGCAAACGTGTAACTGAGCTTAAATACGGTTATTTGTGCCATCGCGCACCATTTGGAAGTGGAGAGCAGTTGTTTTGACTATAATTCACGTGTTAGGGTCAAAAACACATTGTGGGTCAAAACATGCTTTTCTCGCTGTGAAAAGCAAAAATGCTTTTCAGAGCGAGAAAAGCATAAAAACTGGAAAAGTTGATAACTCAGTCCCTTTCAATGCAAACGTGTAACTGAGCTTAAATAGGGTTATTTATGCCATCGCGCACCATTTGGAAGTGGAGAGCAGTTGTTTTGACTATAATTCACGTGTTAGGGTCAAAAACACATTGTGGGTCAAAACATGCTTTTCTCGCTCTGAAAAGCATTTTGCACGCATAAAAACTGGAAAAGTGAATAACTCAGTCACTTTCAATGCAAACGTGTAACTGAGCTTAAATAGGGTTATTTATGCCATCGCGCACCATTTGGAAGTGGAGAGCAGTTGTTTTGACTATAATTCACGTGTTAGGGTCAAAAACACATTGTGGGTCAAAACATGCTTTTCTCGCTCTGAAAAGCATTTTGCACGCATAAAAACTGGAAAAGTGAATAACTCAGTCCCTTTCAATGCAAACGTGTAACTGAGCTTAAATAGGGTTATTTCTGCCATCGCGCACCATTTGGAAGTGGAGAGCAGTTGTTTTGACTATAATTCACGTGTTAGGGTCAAAAACACATTGTGGGTCAAAACATGCTTTTCTTGCTGTCAGAGCGAGAAAAGCATAAAAACTGGAAAAGTTGATAACTCAGTCCCTTTCAATGCAAACGTGTAACTGAGCTTAAATAGGGTTATTTATGCCATCGCGCACCATTTGGAAGTGGAGAGCAGTTGTTTTGACTATAATTCACGTGTTAGGGTCAAAAACACATTGTGGGTCAAAACATGATTTTCTCGCTCTGAAAAGCATTTTGCACGCATAAAAACTGGAAAAGTGAATAACTCAGTCCCTTTCAATGCAAACGTGTAACTGAGCTTAAATAGGGTTATTTCTGCCATCGCGCACCATTTGGAAGTGGAGAGTAGTTGTTTTGACTATAATTCACGTGTTAGGGTCAAAAACACATTGTGGGTCAAAACATGCTTTTCTCGCTGTGAAAAGCAAAAATGCTTTTCAGAGCGAGAAAAGCATAAAAACTGGAAAAGTTGATAACTCAGTCACTTTCAATGCAAACGTGTAACTGAGCTTAAATAGGGTTATTTATGCCATCGCGCACCATTTGGAAGTGGAGAGCAGTTGTTTTGACTATAATTCACGTGTTAGGGTCAAAAACACATTGTGGGTCAAAACATGCTTTTCTCGCTCTGAAAAGCATTTTGCACGCATAAAAACTGGAAAAGTTGATAACTCAGTCCCTTTCAATGCAAACGTGTAACTGAGCTTAAATATGGTTATGTATGCCATTGCGCACCATTTGGAAGTGAAGAGAAGTTGTTTTGAGCACAATTCACGTGTCAGGGTCAAAAGCACCTTTTTGGTCAAAAAGTGATTCTCTCGCTCTGAGAAGCACTTTGCACGCATAAAAACTGGAAAAGTGAATAACTCAGTCCCTTTCAATGCAAACGTGTAACTGAGCTTAAATACGGTTATTTGTGCCATCGCGCACCATTTGGAAGTGGAGAGCAGTTGTTTTGACTATAATTCACGTGTTAGGGTCAAAAACACATTGTGGGTCAAAACATGCTTTTCTCGCTGTGAAAAGCAAAAATGCTTTTCAGAGCGAGAAAAGCATAAAAACTGGAAAAGTTGATAACTCAGTCCCTTTCAATGCAAACGTGTAACTGAGCTTAAATAGGGTTATTTATGCCATCGCGCACCATTTGGAAGTGGAGAGCAGTTGTTTTGACTATAATTCACGTGTTAGGGTCAAAAACACATTGTGGGTCAAAACATGCTTTTCTCGCTCTGAAAAGCATTTTGCACGCATAAAAACTGGAAAAGTGAATAACTCAGTCACTTTCAATGCAAACGTGTAACTGAGCTTAAATAGGGTTATTTATGCCATCGCGCACCATTTGGAAGTGGAGAGCAGTTGTTTTGACTATAATTCACGTGTTAGGGTCAAAAACACATTGTGGGTCAAAACATGCTTTTCTCGCTCTGAAAAGCATTTTGCACGCATAAAAACTGGAAAAGTGAATAACTCAGTCCCTTTCAATGCAAACGTGTAACTGAGCTTAAATAGGGTTATTTCTGCCATCGCGCACCATTTGGAAGTGGAGAGCAGTTGTTTTGACTATAATTCACGTGTTAGGGTCAAAAACACATTGTGGGTCAAAACATGCTTTTCTTGCTGTCAGAGCGAGAAAAGCATAAAAACTGGAAAAGTTGATAACTCAGTCCCTTTCAATGCAAACGTGTAACTGAGCTTAAATAGGGTTATTTATGCCATCGCGCACCATTTGGAAGTGGAGAGCAGTTGTTTTGACTATAATTCACGTGTTAGGGTCAAAAACACATTGTGGGTCAAAACATGCTTTTCTCGCTCTGAAAAGCATTTTGCACGCATAAAAACTGGAAAAGTGAATAACTCAGTCCCTTTCAATGCAAACGTGTAACTGAGCTTAAATAGGGTTATTTCTGCCATCGCGCACCATTTGGAAGTGGAGAGCAGTTGTTTTGACTATAATTCACGTGTTAGGGTCAAAAACACATTGTGGGTCAAAACATGCTTTTCTCGCTGTGAAAAGCAAAAATGCTTTTCAGAGCGAGAAAAGCATAAAAACTGGAAAAGTTGATAACTCAGTCCCTTTCAATGCAAACGTGTAACTGAGCTTAAATAGGGTTATTTATGCCATCGCGCACCATTTGGAAGTGGAGAGCAGTTGTTTTGACTATAATTCACGTGTTAGGGTCAAAAACACATTGTGGGTCAAAACATGCTTTTCTCGCTCTGAAAAGCATTTTGCACGCATAAAAACTGGAAAAGTTGATAACTCAGTCCCTTTCAATGCAAACGTGTAACTGAGCTTAAATAGGGTTATTTATGCCATCGCGCACCATTTGGAAGTGGAGAGCAGTTGTTTTGACTATAATTCACGTGTTAGGGTCAAAAACACATTGTGGGTCAAAACATGATTTTCTCGCTCTGAAAAGCATTTTGCACGCATAAAAACTGGAAAAGTGAATAACTCAGTCCCTTTCAATGCAAACGTGTAACTGAGCTTAAATAGGGTTATTTCTGCCATCGCGCACCATTTGGAAGTGGAGAGTAGTTGTTTTGACTATAATTCACGTGTTAGGGTCAAAAACACATTGTGGGTCAAAACATGCTTTTCTCGCTGTGAAAAGCAAAAATGCTTTTCAGAGCGAGAAAAGCATAAAAACTGGAAAAGTTGATAACTCAGTCCCTTTCAATGCAAACGTGTAACTGAGCTTAAATAGGGTTATTTATGCCATCGCGCACCATTTGGAAGTGGAGAGCAGTTGTTTTGACTATAATTCACGTGTTAGGGTCAAAAACACATTGTGGGTCAAAACATGCTTTTCTCGCTCTGAAAAGCATTTTGCACGCATAAAAACTGGAAAAGTTGATAACTCAGTCCCTTTCAATGCAAACGTGTAACTGAGCTTAAATAGGGTTATTTATGCCATCGCGCACCATTTGGAAGTGGAGAGCAGTTGTTTTGACTATAATTCACGTGTTAGGGTCAAAAACACATTGTGGGTCAAAACATGATTTTCTCGCTCTGAAAAGCATTTTGCACGCATAAAAACTGGAAAAGTGAATAACTCAGTCCCTTTCAATGCAAACGTGTAACTGAGCTTAAATAGGGTTATTTCTGCCATCGCGCACCATTTGGAAGTGGAGAGTAGTTGTTTTGACTATAATTCACGTGTTAGGGTCAAAAACACATTGTGGGTCAAAACATGCTTTTCTCGCTGTGAAAAGCAAAAATGCTTTTCAGAGCGAGAAAAGCATAAAAACTGGAAAAGTTGATAACTCAGTCCCTTTCAATGCAAACGTGTAACTGAGCTTAAATAGGGTTATTTATGCCATCGCGCACCATTTGGAAGTGGAGAGCAGTTGTTTTGACTATAATTCACGTGTTAGGGTCAAAAACACATTGTGGGTCAAAACATGCTTTTCTCGCTCTGAAAAGCATTTTGCACGCATAAAAACTGGAAAAGTTGATAACTCAGTCCCTTTCAATGCAAACGTGTAACTGAGCTTAAATAGGGTTATTTATGCCATCGCGCACCATTTGGAAGTGGAGAGCAGTTGTTTTGACTATAATTCACGTGTTAGGGTCAAAAACACATTGTGGGTCAAAACATGATTTTCTCGCTCTGAAAAGCATTTTGCACGCATAAAAACTGGAAAAGTGAATAACTCAGTCCCTTTCAATGCAAACGTGTAACTGAGCTTAAATAGGGTTATTTCTGCCATCGCGCACCATTTGGAAGTGGAGAGTAGTTGTTTTGACTATAATTCACGTGTTAGGGTCAAAAACACATTGTGGGTCAAAACATGCTTTTCTCGCTGTGAAAAGCAAAAATGCTTTTCAGAGCGAGAAAAGCATAAAAACTGGAAAAGTTGATAACTCAGTCACTTTCAATGCAAACGTGTAACTGAGCTTAAATAGGGTTATTTATGCCATCGCGCACCATTTGGAAGTGGAGAGCAGTTGTTTTGACTATAATTCACGTGTTAGGGTCAAAAACACATTGTGGGTCAAAACATGCTTTTCTCGCTCTGAAAAGCATTTTGCACGCATAAAAACTGGAAAAGTTGATAACTCAGTCCCTTTCAATGCAAACGTGTAACTGAGCTTAAATATGGTTATGTATGCCATTGCGCACCATTTGGAAGTGAAGAGAAGTTGTTTTGAGCACAATTCACGTGTCAGGGTCAAAAGCACCTTTTTGGTCAAAAAGTGATTCTCTCGCTCTGAGAAGCACTTTGCACGCATAAAAACTGGAAAAGTGAATAACTCAGTCCCTTTCAATGCAAACGTGTAACTGAGCTTAAATACGGTTATTTGTGCCATCGCGCACCATTTGGAAGTGGAGAGCAGTTGTTTTGACTATAATTCACGTGTTAGGGTCAAAAACACATTGTGGGTCAAAACATGCTTTTCTCGCTGTGAAAAGCAAAAATGCTTTTCAGAGCGAGAAAAGCATAAAAACTGGAAAAGTTGATAACTCAGTCCCTTTCAATGCAAACGTGTAACTGAGCTTAAATAGGGTTATTTATGCCATCGCGCACCATTTGGAAGTGGAGAGCAGTTGTTTTGACTATAATTCACGTGTTAGGGTCAAAAACACATTGTGGGTCAAAACATGCTTTTCTCGCTCTGAAAAGCATTTTGCACGCATAAAAACTGGAAAAGTGAATAACTCAGTCACTTTCAATGCAAACGTGTAACTGAGCTTAAATAGGGTTATTTATGCCATCGCGCACCATTTGGAAGTGGAGAGCAGTTGTTTTGACTATAATTCACGTGTTAGGGTCAAAAACACATTGTGGGTCAAAACATGCTTTTCTCGCTCTGAAAAGCATTTTGCACGCATAAAAACTGGAAAAGTGAATAACTCAGTCCCTTTCAATGCAAACGTGTAACTGAGCTTAAATAGGGTTATTTCTGCCATCGCGCACCATTTGGAAGTGGAGAGCAGTTGTTTTGACTATAATTCACGTGTTAGGGTCAAAAACACATTGTGGGTCAAAACATGCTTTTCTTGCTGTCAGAGCGAGAAAAGCATAAAAACTGGAAAAGTTGATAACTCAGTCCCTTTCAATGCAAACGTGTAACTGAGCTTAAATAGGGTTATTTATGCCATCGCGCACCATTTGGAAGTGGAGAGCAGTTGTTTTGACTATAATTCACGTGTTAGGGTCAAAAACACATTGTGGGTCAAAACATGCTTTTCTCGCTCTGAAAAGCATTTTGCACGCATAAAAACTGGAAAAGTGAATAACTCAGTCCCTTTCAATGCAAACGTGTAACTGAGCTTAAATAGGGTTATTTCTGCCATCGCGCACCATTTGGAAGTGGAGAGCAGTTGTTTTGACTATAATTCACGTGTTAGGGTCAAAAACACATTGTGGGTCAAAACATGCTTTTCTCGCTGTGAAAAGCAAAAATGCTTTTCAGAGCGAGAAAAGCATAAAAACTGGAAAAGTTGATAACTCAGTCCCTTTCAATGCAAACGTGTAACTGAGCTTAAATAGGGTTATTTATGCCATCGCGCACCATTTGGAAGTGGAGAGCAGTTGTTTTGACTATAATTCACGTGTTAGGGTCAAAAACACATTGTGGGTCAAAACATGCTTTTCTCGCTCTGAAAAGCATTTTGCACGCATAAAAACTGGAAAAGTTGATAACTCAGTCCCTTTCAATGCAAACGTGTAACTGAGCTTAAATAGGGTTATTTATGCCATCGCGCACCATTTGGAAGTGGAGAGCAGTTGTTTTGACTATAATTCACGTGTTAGGGTCAAAAACACATTGTGGGTCAAAACATGATTTTCTCGCTCTGAAAAGCATTTTGCACGCATAAAAACTGGAAAAGTGAATAACTCAGTCCCTTTCAATGCAAACGTGTAACTGAGCTTAAATAGGGTTATTTCTGCCATCGCGCACCATTTGGAAGTGGAGAGTAGTTGTTTTGACTATAATTCACGTGTTAGGGTCAAAAACACATTGTGGGTCAAAACATGCTTTTCTCGCTGTGAAAAGCAAAAATGCTTTTCAGAGCGAGAAAAGCATAAAAACTGGAAAAGTTGATAACTCAGTCCCTTTCAATGCAAACGTGTAACTGAGCTTAAATAGGGTTATTTATGCCATCGCGCACCATTTGGAAGTGGAGAGCAGTTGTTTTGACTATAATTCACGTGTTAGGGTCAAAAACACATTGTGGGTCAAAACATGCTTTTCTCGCTCTGAAAAGCATTTTGCACGCATACAAACTGGAAAAGTTGATAACTCAGTCCCTTTCAATGCAAACGTGTAACTGAGCTTAAATAGGGTTATTTATGCCATCGCGCACCATTTGGAAGTGGAGAGCAGTTGTTTTGACTATAATTCACGTGTTAGGGTCAAAAACACATTGTGGGTCAAAACATGCTTTTCTCGCTCTGAAAAGCATTTTGCACGCATAAAAACTGGAAAAGTTGATAACTCAGTCCCTTTCAATGCAAACGTGTAACTGAGCTTAAATAGGGTTATTCATGCCATCGCGCACCATTTGGAAGTGGAGAGCAGTTGTTTTGACTATAATTCACGTGTTAGGGTCAAAAACACATTGTGGGTCAAAACATGCTTTTCTCGCTCTGAAAAGCATTTTGCACGCATAAAAACTGGAAAAGTTGATAACTCAGTCCCTTTCAATGCAAACGTGTAACTGAGCTTAAATAGGGTTATTTATGCCATCGCGCACCATTTGGAAGTGGAGAGCAGTTGTTTTGACTATAATTCACGTGTTAGGGTCAAAAACACATTGTGGGTCAAAACATGCTTTTCTCGCTGTGAAAAGCAAAAATGCTTTTCAGAGCGAGAAAAGCATAAAAACTGGAAAAGTTGATAACTCAGTCCCTTTCAATGCAAACGTGTAACTGAGCTTAAATAGGGTTATTTATGCCATCGCGCACCATTTGGAAGTGGAGAGCAGTTGTTTTGACTATAATTCACGTGTTAGGGTCAAAAACACATTGTGGGTCAAAACATGCTTTTCTCGCTCTGAAAAGCATTTTGCACGCATAAAAACTGGAAAAGTGAATAACTCAGTCACTTTCAATGTAAACGTGTAACTGAGCTTAAATAAGGTTATTTATGCCATCGCGCACCATTTGGAAGTGGAGAGCAGTTGTTTTGACTATAATTCACGTGTTAGGGTCAAAAACACATTGTGGGTCAAAACATGCTTTTCTCGCTCTGAAAAGCATTTTGCACGCATAAAAACTGGAAAAGTGAATAACTCAGTCACTTTCAATGCAAACGTGTAACTGAGCTTAAATAGGGTTATTTATGCCATCGCGCACCATTTGGAAGTGGAGAGCAGTTGTTTTGACTATAATTCACGTGTTAGGGTCAAAAACACATTGTGGGTCAAAACATGCTTTTCTCGCTCTGAAAAGCATTTTGCACGCATAAAAACTGGAAAAGTGAATAACTCAGTCACTTTCAATGCAAACGTGTAACTGAGCTTAAATAAGGTTATTTATGCCATCGCGCACCATTTGGAAGTGGAGAGCAGTTGTTTTGACTATAATTCACGTGTTAGGGTCAAAAACACATTGTGGGTCAAAACATGCTTTTCTCGCTCTGAAAAGCATTTTGCACGCATAAAAACTGGAAAAGTTGATAACTCAGTCCCTTTCAATGCAAACGTGTAACTGAGCTTAAATAGGGTTATTTCTGCCATCGCGCACCATTTGGAAGTGGAGAGCAGTTGTTTTGACTATAATTCACGTGTTAGGGTCAAAAACACATTGTGGGTCAAAACATGCTTTTCTCGCTGTGAAAAGCAAAAATGCTTTTCAGAGCGAGAAAAGCATAAAAACTGGAAAAGTTGATAACTCAGTCCCTTTCAATGCAAACGTGTAACTGAGCTTAAATAGGGTTATTTATGCCATCGCGCACCATTTGGAAGTGGAGAGCAGTTGTTTTGACTATAATTCACGTGTTAGGGTCAAAAACACATTGTGGGTCAAAACATGCTTTTCTCGCTCTGAAAAGCATTTTGCACGCATACAAACTGGAAAAGTTGATAACTCAGTCCCTTTCAATGCAAACGTGTAACTGAGCTTAAATAGGGTTATTTATGCCATCGCGCACCATTTGGAAGTGGAGAGCAGTTGTTTTGACTATAATTCACGTGTTAGGGTCAAAAACACATTGTGGGTCAAAACATGCTTTTCTCGCTCTGAAAAGCATTTTGCACGCATAAAAACTGGAAAAGTTGATAACTCAGTCCCTTTCAATGCAAACGTGTAACTGAGCTTAAATAGGGTTATTCATGCCATCGCGCACCATTTGGAAGTGGAGAGCAGTTGTTTTGACTATAATTCACGTGTTAGGGTCAAAAACACATTGTGGGTCAAAACATGCTTTTCTCGCTCTGAAAAGCATTTTGCACGCATAAAAACTGGAAAAGTTGATAACTCAGTCCCTTTCAATGCAAACGTGTAACTGAGCTTAAATAGGGTTATTTATGCCATCGCGCACCATTTGGAAGTGGAGAGCAGTTGTTTTGACTATAATTCACGTGTTAGGGTCAAAAACACATTGTGGGTCAAAACATGCTTTTCTCG
Source organism: Micromesistius poutassou (assembly GCF_964030765.1). NCBI lineage: Eukaryota > Metazoa > Chordata > Actinopteri > Gadiformes > Gadidae > Micromesistius > Micromesistius poutassou. The sequence continues at coordinate 3,652 of NW_028178926.1, read as the reverse complement.
CTGTGAAAAGCAAAAATGCTTTTCAGAGCGAGAAAAGCATAAAAACTGGAAAAGTTGATAACTCAGTCCCTTTCAATGCAAACGTGTAACTGAGCTTAAATAGGGTTATTTATGCCATCGCGCACCATTTGGAAGTGGAGAGCAGTTGTTTTGACTATAATTCACGTGTTAGGGTCAAAAACACATTGTGGGTCAAAACATGCTTTTCTCGCTCTGAAAAGCATTTTGCACGCATAAAAACTGGAAAAGTGAATAACTCAGTCACTTTCAATGTAAACGTGTAACTGAGCTTAAATAAGGTTATTTATGCCATCGCGCACCATTTGGAAGTGGAGAGCAGTTGTTTTGACTATAATTCACGTGTTAGGGTCAAAAACACATTGTGGGTCAAAACATGCTTTTCTCGCTCTGAAAAGCATTTTGCACGCATAAAAACTGGAAAAGTGAATAACTCAGTCACTTTCAATGCAAACGTGTAACTGAGCTTAAATAGGGTTATTTATGCCATCGCGCACCATTTGGAAGTGGAGAGCAGTTGTTTTGACTATAATTCACGTGTTAGGGTCAAAAACACATTGTGGGTCAAAACATGCTTTTCTCGCTCTGAAAAGCATTTTGCACGCATAAAAACTGGAAAAGTGAATAACTCAGTCACTTTCAATGCAAACGTGTAACTGAGCTTAAATAAGGTTATTTATGCCATCGCGCACCATTTGGAAGTGGAGAGCAGTTGTTTTGACTATAATTCACGTGTTAGGGTCAAAAACACATTGTGGGTCAAAACATGCTTTTCTCGCTCTGAAAAGCATTTTGCACGCATAAAAACTGGAAAAGTTGATAACTCAGTCCCTTTCAATGCAAACGTGTAACTGAGCTTAAATATGGTTATGTATGCCATTGCGCACCATTTGGAAGTGAAGAGAAGTTGTTTTGAGCACAATTCACGTGTCAGGGTCAAAAGCACCTTTTTGGTCAAAAAGTGATTCTCTCGCTCTGAGAAGCACTTTGCACGCATAAAAACTGGAAAAGTGAATAACTCAGTCCCTTTCAATGCAAACGTGTAACTGAGCTTAAATACGGTTATTTGTGCCATCGCGCACCATTTGGAAGTGGAGAGCAGTTGTTTTGACTATAATTCACGTGTTAGGGTCAAAAACACATTGTGGGTCAAAACATGCTTTTCTCGCTGTGAAAAGCAAAAATGCTTTTCAGAGCGAGAAAAGCATAAAAACTGGAAAAGTTGATAACTCAGTCCCTTTCAATGCAAACGTGTAACTGAGCTTAAATAGGGTTATTTATGCCATCGCGCACCATTTGGAAGTGGAGAGCAGTTGTTTTGACTATAATTCACGTGTTAGGGTCAAAAACACATTGTGGGTCAAAACATGCTTTTCTCGCTCTGAAAAGCATTTTGCACGCATAAAAACTGGAAAAGTGAATAACTCAGTCACTTTCAATGCAAACGTGTAACTGAGCTTAAATAGGGTTATTTATGCCATCGCGCACCATTTGGAAGTGGAGAGCAGTTGTTTTGACTATAATTCACGTGTTAGGGTCAAAAACACATTGTGGGTCAAAACATGCTTTTCTCGCTCTGAAAAGCATTTTGCACGCATAAAAACTGGAAAAGTGAATAACTCAGTCACTTTCAATGCAAACGTGTAACTGAGCTTAAATAGGGTTATTTATGCCATCGCGCACCATTTGGAAGTGGAGAGCAGTTGTTTTGACTATAATTCACGTGTTAGGGTCAAAAACACATTGTGGGTCAAAACATGCTTTTCTCGCTCTGAAAAGCATTTTGCACGCATAAAAACTGGAAAAGTGAATAACTCAGTCACTTTCAATGCAAACGTGTAACTGAGCTTAAATAAGGTTATTTATGCCATCGCGCACCATTTGGAAGTGGAGAGCAGTTGTTTTGACTATAATTCACGTGTTAGGGTCAAAAACACATTGTGGGTCAAAACATGCTTTTCTCGCTCTGAAAAGCATTTTGCACGCATAAAAACTGGAAAAGTTGATAACTCAGTCCCTTTCAATGCAAACGTGTAACTGAGCTTAAATATGGTTATGTATGCCATTGCGCACCATTTGGAAGTGAAGATAAGTTGTTTTGAGCACAATTCACGTGTCAGGGTCAAAAGCACCTTTTTGGTCAAAAAGTGATTCTCTCGCTCTGAGAAGCACTTTGCACGCATAAAAACTGGAAAAGTGAATAACTCAGTCCCTTTCAATGCAAACGTGTAACTGAGCTTAAATACGGTTATTTGTGCCATCGCGCACCATTTGGAAGTGGAGAGCAGTTGTTTTGACTATAATTCACGTGTTAGGGTCAAAAACACATTGTGGGTCAAAACATGCTTTTCTCGCTCTGAAAAGCATTTTGCACGCATAAAAACTGGAAAAGTGAATAACTCAGTCACTTTCAATGCAAACGTGTAACTGAGCTTAAATAGGGTTATTTATGCCATCGCGCACCATTTGGAAGTGGAGAGCAGTTGTTTTGACTATAATTCACGTGTTAGGGTCAAAAACACATTGTGGGTCAAAACATGCTTTTCTCGCTCTGAAAAGCATTTTGCACGCATAAAAACTGGAAAAGTGAATAACTCAGTCCCTTTCAATGCAAACGTGTAACTGAGCTTAAATAGGGTTATTTCTGCCATCGCGCACCATTTGGAAGTGGAGAGCAGTTGTTTTGACTATAATTCACGTGTTAGGGTCAAAAACACATTGTGGGTCAAAACATGCTTTTCTCGCTGTGAAAAGCAAAAATGCTTTTCAGAGCGAGAAAAGCATAAAAACTGGAAAAGTTGATAACTCAGTCCCTTTCAATGCAAACGTGTAACTGAGCTTAAATAAGGTTATTTATGCCATCGCGCACCATTTGGAAGTGGAGAGCAGTTGTTTTGACTATAATTCACGTGTTAGGGTCAAAAACACATTGTGGGTCAAAACATGCTTTTCTCGCTGTGAAAAGCAAAAATGCTTTTCAGAGTGTGGCGGGACTCTATAAAAACTCAATATAAAGGGGAGGGAAGGTAACTAAAGAGGGACCGACAACGCCACCTGGGGAATTGCACCCCAGGAAATAAAACAAAGAAAATAAACTATTACGATACAGAAATTATAAGGACACAGGTTCGAAAATCTAAAAGAGGCAGAGACGATATATATATATATATATAATGTTTATTTTAATACAATAATGATGAAATGATGAAACACTAAATAAAGAAAACTGGAATAAAACCAAACTAAACCAAACAACAAAACAAAAGGTTAAGTAAACCAACAACTCAATTGTCAAAACAATGACACAGAAAACGGGAAATAACACAACGCAAACTTAACCAAAGCAAACAAAAGAAAATATCAAAACAGAACCAAAACAAAACCAAAACAGAACCAAAACAGAACAGCAGCAGGAGATCCTAAAAACAAGAAACACAAATTAATAAAAAGGGAAAATTGTAACTGAAAACTGTTAAAAAGAGGGGACCCAACTCACCACCCTGGTAGGCAACCAGCAGAGGTCGAGTTCGGCCATCTTGGCCCTTTTTATAATGCACCTGGGTGCAGGGGGGAGGAGCTAAGACAGGCTGTGTTCACAACCCCTACTGAGGTTCACTACAATCTACCCCATGTT
>NW_028178927.1:0-2500 GCF_964030765.1 Micromesistius poutassou | reverse complement strand
GAAACGCCCCCCCCCCCCCCCCACCCATGAAGAGACTCCGAGGGCCGGCTGTTAACCCACTCTTCCCCCGACGCACAAACCAAAGTGTGTAACCCTGGAAATAACGCTGGTCATTCTTTTGGACCCTTTTTGAGTGTGTACTTGATACACAACCCCCCCCCTGGATGAAGACACTCCTTCACCCGTGTCGGTTGTACCACTCCTCCCTCCGTCAGGGGGAAGACAAAGACGGCTCCCTGGTTCAATCAACCGCAGGCAAAAACGGATAAAACAACGACGAGGAGCCGGCGGAAAAAGAGAACGAAACCCAGAGCACTTTCTCAACCTCCAGATAGGGACGGAGGTGGCATTGGCGCCCCCGATGGAGTCATTAGTTGTGTGAGTCTCGGGACCCCCCCCCCCCCCCCCCAGCCACATCAGAGACCCCCACCCCCTGCCTTCATTACCCGCTGGTCAGTGGAGGGAGGGCAGGGGGCCGGGCCGGGGGGCTCTCTCTCTCTCTGCCTTTTTTTTTTGTTTTCTTCCCTGCCCTTTTCCTGTCTCCATCTCGGTATTTAATCTCACGCCGACAGCCGGGGGGACTTCTACCCTTACCCTCCACCTCCATCTCCCACCACCTCCCACCTCCCACCTCCCACCTCCCAACAACAGCACCTCCACCCAAACCCTCCTCCTTTTATGTTGCGGGCCCGTGGAAAGAGAGAAAAAAAAGAAAACGTGAAAACACAAGGTGTAGGGAAGTGGAATGCAACGGGCTGAGAGGGGTTGTCGGTCGAGTGTGTGTGTGTGTGTGTGTGTGTGTGTGTGTGTGTGTGTGTGTGTGTGTGTGTGTGGTTGTTGCAGAGGAAACCTGGGCCAAGCGTCACTCCTGACAAAAGCCTTTCATCTTGCCTCTCCAGTGTCCACCGGGCCCCTCCAACCCCAACACCCTCCTCCACCACCCCCACCCCCACCACCAACAGACTATAGTCAGTACGCTTCCAGCAGTTGGAGCCTTTTAAGTACATACCTGATAAGGAAACTCTCTCTCTCTCTCTCTCTCTCTCTCTATTCAAAAGCATAAAAAGGGAAAGCAACCTCTCCCCTACACACTCTTGACTCTTTTCTCTCTCACACACTCTCTCTCTGGAGTGAACCCCCTCCCCAAAAAAACGTCGTTTTGAACGGCAGATCACATTTCTTTTCATCTCCACCTTAATGCGCCTCTCATGGCTATTAACCTCCTTTCAAAACAGGTGTTTAAGGCAAACAAAGCAACACTGAGGAGGTCGCTCAGAGTCCCCGACTGGAGTGGCGTCGATGACGGCACAGAGGATCTCGTCCAAATGCCCGGCAGATCCATCTGAGCATGTATCTACACCTCCTCCACCTCGGTTGGATGCCCCTATCTGTGTCTCTGTGTGTGTGTGTGTGTGTGTGTGTGTGTGTGAGCAGGCTTGTGTGTGTGAGCGTGCGAGCGTGTTTGCGCGTGCGACCGTGTCCGTGGGAGTGTGGAGCGTCTGGGCGGGGAGATATAGCTGACCAGTGGGGCTCGTAAATCACAGGACAAGTTGAAATAGTTGACTCCCACAGAGAGTTAAGACTATTATTACTGAAGAGGGGGGGGGGGGGGGGCGAGAGAGAGGGAGAGGGACCCCGGGGAGCAGAGAGAGAGTCCGACAGCAGTGGCCGGCATTAGCGTCGCTGACATACCCCAACAAGCCCTAACATATATCTATAGATATATATATATATAGAGTGAGAGAGAGAGAGAGAGAGAGAGAGAGAGAGAGAGAGAGATAATGGATAGAGCCCTGTGCTATGCTGCAGATGCTAACTAGGTGTGTCAAACGCATGGGCTGGCTAGCATTGTGAGGCTCATTCCATCCGGCATAGTTAGCATACTTAGCATAGTTTCAGCCGGGCAGTTGGTGTAGCCACCGCTCGGAATGGAACCCTTAACCCACGTTACGAGAGTGACACTCAACCGCAGTGTTGTAAAAAGGGACGAGAACCAAATGCCTTTCGGCCAGGGGTAGGAGGGACGGTCCCAACCCACGTTGGGTTTAACGAACAGATCGAAATGGAACTCTGATCGCTACCTGTGTTAGCGCGCTAAAAAGGCCACTGTGCAAGCGCTAACACGTTCAGACACGCGCCTCGTATATTTGATCACAATCTCCAGCCTCCTAAAATAACGCTGTGTTTGTTCCTATCACCTTATCCGAACAGGAAGTGGACGCAGCCCGAGGGACACTGACTCTTACTCGAGTTTTTGGGGGAGAGAGAGGGGGGGGGGGGGGGGGGGGGGGGCGTTTGAGAAGATGTCAGCGGCGTCGCTTCTGTGACCAAGAAGACACGCCGGGTACTCTGCCACGAGAGGCTACACCCTCTCGTGGATCTCGTCGAGGTGTAAGCGGCGAGGTAAGGGTGGTGGTGGGTGGTGGGTCCTTAACGCAACCCACCACCACCCTCTCCGTTCACTCAGGTTACCAAAACACCCACCGACCTCCCACCCACC
>NW_028178928.1:0-4198 GCF_964030765.1 Micromesistius poutassou | reverse complement strand
ACTTTAATATTCTTATATTGTATATTTGAACAGTGTTCCAATATATTAGTCAAACATTTACATGTATTAAATCTATATCTGTACATATTTTATACAAACAAAAACAAGGCGATGACATTATAGTCATACATCAAATATCTGTACAGTCACACCCAATTCATAAAGAAGACATTTATTGCCTGTTACACAATGCATGGACAAACAAATAAAAAAAACGAATTGATTGTATTTATTTAATCAAAGGAATCACTACATTCCCCCCCCCCCCCCCCCCAAAAAAAAATATATAGATTGCATTTCATATCAAAATACTAATAATAGTAATTATTCAAATAATAATTATAAATTGAGCTTGTTCTCTTTTAAACGGAGTGGTGTGAACTTCTTGGGAGGGCTAGTGAACATGTGTTGATGACCTTGACCTCTGAGCCTAGGGTCAGAGGGAAGGGCTAGTGAACATGTGTTGATGACCTTGACCTCTCTGAGCCTAGGGTCAGAGGGGAGGGCTAGTGAACATGTGTTGATGACCTTGACCTTTGACCCTAGGGTCAGAGGGGAGGGCTAGTGAACATGTGTTGATGACCTTGACCTTTGACCCTAGGGTCAAATTAGGGTCAAATTAAACACGTAGGGCCTAGAAGGAAATCGAGTCAGTCGACCTGCGATAAGCAGCTGATTCTGAACGAACTTGTCTTCGAGATGGACGTGTTCTAACGCATTTTTAATCAAAAAAAAATTTGCTTCCCTTGCAGTCGAGAAGTCGCCACTACGAAAGAATGCAATGCAACTAGCGGGATCTAAACAAACTAAGCTCCAGCGAATTACTACAATGCAGAAGTAGTGGAGAATGGCGAAACACAGCAACTCTAGCCTACTCTCAACCAAAATAAAAATAAAAATAATCGCCGCCCGGTGCAGCAGTGTGAACTGCCCGGTTTTTAGAACGTCTCAGCCCGTCTCGTCGCAAGGAGTCGCAAGGAGTTGCGAGTTGCAAGCAGTTGCGTCGCAAATCTTTGGTCTGAACTGGCACATTGAACTGGCACATTGCTACCTGGTCTGTGGGAAACACTGAAGTACGTAATTTTTTCATTTCATTGACAAGCAATTCAATTATGGTCATACTCTTGTTTGCTAGCGGCTACGATTTCAGTACTATTGAAGATCTTTGCTCCTTCTCAACTCTGTGGTAATATTTTTTTCACAAAATACAACCAATAGTACGTTAATGTTAAATCTTACTTGTGAACAGTAATCCCCTGATTCCTATTTTCGACGGTCCGCTCATTTGAGCAGGAACACCAGCCCGGCATCCTTGTTCTCTTCTGTAGACGCGACCTGTCAGCTGTCTCAGCTCAGGCTGCTCATCACCACTCCAAGATGGCGGCCGAATTTCTCGCGTCACAGCAGCCAATGCTGCGTCTACTTATAAGATGTCTATGGTTTGGACCTTCTCAACGCCCCCTGGATCACCTTGGGGTTGGTGGTTGGGTGGTTCTTCATTGTGTGGTGTTCTGTGTGATGTGCAGTGTGATCGTGACCGTGAGTGAGAGTGTTATTTGTGTTGGTCAGGTGTGCCGTGTTTCTGTGTTATCGTGTGTGTTCAAATAAAGGCAACTCCCGGAGTCGTGCGGTGTATGGGGCACGGGAGTTGTTTGACCGCTTAAACCTGGGCTCCTGTCTCATTCATTCCATGCCGCGCCCCACAGTATTATTATTTTTATTATTTTAACGCATGGCATAGCCTACTATACATCATTCATGTTCATTCATGCAGCCCTATGGAAATAAATGTTTCCACAATCTACATGCTATTTCTATACAGTTTCACACGTATGAATAATCTTTGAAAAAAAATTATATGAAAAAAAATATATATAAAAAGATTATTAAAAAAATGAATCTTAAAAATATATATATATTAAAAAAAATAATTAAAAAAAATAATAAATAAATAAAAATACGACCTGTGCGAAATGTTTTTTTTTTTACCTGCAAATCTTTTGTTTTGGACCTGCGCATCTTTTTTTTGGACCTGCCTGCGCATCTTTTTTTTTGGACCTGCGTGCATGTTTTTTTTTTTTCAAAAAAGAAAACATTTCACGCAGGTCATATATATTTTTTATAATTATTTTTTTATATCCATTTTTTAATATAATTTTTTTATATATATTTTTATATATATACATTTTTTTTATCATTCTTTTTTTTTTTTTTAACTTCTAAAATTAAGTGAAATATACATACACAGACCAAACTGTTAAACAACTTTATTTATCTTATAACCAAGTCTCATAAAAAAATAAATATGGCCTTGCTTTTTCTTTGCAGAAAAATAAAAAAATTCAAAAACACCAATGATGATTCATAATGTTTGTCAATCAGATGCTTATTAGTTTTCTGGGGAACAGTCAGCCTCCTATCAACTGTATCAATCATTAAAACAAAGTCCTCCTCTTCAATCATTGGGACTGCTAATCCTGTGTGTACAATGCATTTTGCTCTGGCGTCCTCATTGGTCTGTTGTTGTTCTGGGATTCACTAGCTTTATTTGCACTCAGTGGCCCATCCTTGTCGGAGGCCTTCTGTACCTGTGAGGTACAATAGAGGGGGGTCCGATTTTTCTGTCTCTCATCCACTCCCGTCTCTCACTCAAACATACGCGCACACACAGCTCCAAGTTGTCTCTATACTATAATTCTGCTCCTTTCTCCCGTCATAAGAACATTACTGTATGTAACCGTGGCTATCTGTTGCGTGGCTTTCCCACTAAGATAGCTTTCTTTATGAAAAAATTAGTATTCATTTTTAGTGTTTCACATGTCACAGAAACCACAGTGAATCCTGTGTTTCTGTGCCCCGCTGTGGTGTCGACAGCACAGAGCTCCGGTACCGTTACAGGACAGCGGTGGTTTCTTTCAGCTTGTATTCCAATTTTAGCAAAAACACACATTACATTAGCTTGAAAGAAAAAACCTGTTTAAGTAGGCCTATGCTTATCTTTGCGTGAATTTCGGGATGACTCGTCTGCCAATGACTTCAAGTTAGTTGTGATTTAACCAGTGATTGTTGCGCCAAACTGTTTACAAAGTGACACTTGCTTGCGACGCAGCAAAAGCGCCTGCTAGTTGACCTGCCGGGCGGGACGATCAGTACTTCCCCACACAAAGAGCTAAGTTCTGATTGGATCGCTTCCCAAATCGTCCCGCTTACATTTTCGTCTCGTTTTTATTCGTTAACGAAAGTGTCAAAAGATTTCGTCGTAGTTTTTGTCATCCTAAATTGATTTTTATTTAGTTATCGTCTCGTTTTCGTCAGACTGTAGGACCCCCCCCCACCCCAATGTTTTCTTATTGGATCTCCACGAATCACAAAAGTGGCCAATTTTGTTTTAAAAACGGCGAATTTCGCCGAAAGGTGACTAGTTTGTATGCCTGTGTGTATAGCCTACGTGTGTGTAAGCGTAGGCTATGTTGTAATTCCGACCTGCCATGGCATGTCAAAATAGCAATAACAACTGCGCTTTTGCATTGGTACAATATTGGCGCATTTTTTAGATCACTAAAATAGCAAGTATAATTTGCGCCGGAACACGCCCCTGCTTTTTCGCCGACAGGCCTCTCCAGGCGCAAGTGTAGTGCCTTGTTTGCTGCTGGGGAAAATCAGCTAGAAAGTCAATTGCACCGGGCGCAAGATAGGGTTGGCAACAAATAGAACATATTTGTGAATAAATGTTTAAAATTCTGAATGCTGGACATGGTGAGCTACATTTAAATGACCATTAGTGATTAATAATAATAATAATAAAAAAAATAAAATAATATATATATATATATATATATATATATAATATTATTTTTTTGGACGAAATTTGAGACCCCCTTCAAATTTTGCTTTTGAGGCTTTCAGGGGGTCTCATGGGTTAATCGGGGGGGCCCAGCCCCGGACCCCCCGTATTCTCCTCATTGCGCCTTGGAATAGTTGGAAAATACTATATTCTCACCACACGGGTACGCTGTGACTCTGAGAGAAATGTCATAGGCACCTGTTAAGCCTTTGACTCATGTAGCCTGTCTTTTGTTTGTTTTTGAATAATCGTCTTTAACTGTTAGCTAAATGAAACATTCCATGCTTCAGAATAAAGCCTACATGTTGTTATGCTGTAAGTGAAGTATGTTCATTATAGGCTAGTAGAAGTTTA
>NW_028178929.1:0-12165 GCF_964030765.1 Micromesistius poutassou | reverse complement strand
GACCAGTGGACCTAGACCAGTAGACCTAGACCAGTGGGCCTAGACCAGTGGCCTAGACCAGTGGGCCTAGACCAGTGGGCCTAGACCAGTGGACCTAGACCAGTGGGCCTAGACCAGTGGACCTAGACCAGTAGACCTAGACCACTGGACCTAGACCAGTAGACCTAGACTAGTGGACCTAGACCAGTGCTTGGACCTTGACCACTGGTCCTAGACCAGTAGACCTAGACCAGTGCTTGGACCTTGACCACTGGTCCTAGGCCGGTCAGGGCTCACTATAAAACATGCTTAAATATACTCCAGGGGTAAGTTAAGTGTAAAGTAAAAAGTAAGAGCGGTTGTCTCCAAAGAGAGCAGCCAGACACTCTGTTGTTCTCCTGCTGATTAGAAAGTATTGATCATCAGAGGCTAAGCAGCTAATGGGTTTGTGGTGCTAACAACAAACCTTCATCACCCGGTGGATGTCAGCCTCTCTCCCTGGGACAATCCATACTAGATATAGAATAAGAAATCTATATCTACATTGACATTATAATCTAATACATCACTTTGCTATCAACGGTGTTGTGGTGAACTAACGGTGTTGTGGTGAACTAACGGTGTTGTGGTGAACTAACGGTGTTGTGGTGAAGTAACGGTGTTGTGGTGAAGTAACGGTGTTGTGGTGAAGTAACGGTGTTGTGGTGAACTAACGGTGTTGTGGTGAAGTAACGGTGTTGTGGTGAACTAACGGTGTTGTGGTGAACTAACGGTGTTGTGGTGAAGTAACGGTGTTGTGGTGAAGTAACGGTGTTGTGGTGAACTAACGGTGTTGTGGTGAACTAACGGTGTTGTGGTGAACTAACGGTGTTGTGGTGAAGTAACGGTGTTGTGGTGAACTAACGGTGTTGTGGTGAACTAACGGTGTTGTGGTGAACTAACGGTGTTGTGGTGAACTAACGGTGTTGTGGTGAACTAACGGTGTTGTGGTGAAGTAACGGTGTTGTGGTGAACTAACGGTGTTGAGGTGAACTAACGGTGTTGTGGTGAACTAACGGTGTTGTGGTGAACTAACGGTGTTGTGGTGAACTAACGGTGTTGTGGTGAAGTAACGGTGTTGTGGTGAACTAACGGTGTTGTGGTGAACTAACGGTGTTGTGGTGAACTAACGGTGTTGTGGTGAACTAACGGTGTTGTGGTGAACTAACGGTGTTGTGGTGTAGTAACGGTGTTGTGGTGTAGTAACGGTGTTGTGGTGAAGTAACGGTGTTGTGGTGAAGTAACGGTGTTGTGGTGAACTAACGGTGTTGTGGTGAACTAACGTGTTGTGGTGAACTAACGTGTTGTGGTGAAGTAACGGTGTTGTGGTGAACTAACGTGTTGTGGTGTAGTAACGGTGTTGTGGTGTAGTAACAGTGTTGTGGTGAACTAACGGTGTTGTGGTGTAGTAACGGTGTTGTGGTGAACTAACGGTGTTGTGGTGTAGTAACGGTGTTGTGGTGAAGTAACGGTGTTGTGGTGTAGTAACGGTGTTGTGGTGAACTAACGGTGTTGTGGTGAACTAACGTGTTGTGGTGAACTAACGTGTTGTGGTGAAGTAACGGTGTTGTGGTGAACTAACGTGTTGTGGTGAACTAACGGTGTTGTGGTGTAGTAACGGTGTTGTGGTGTAGTAACGGTGTTGTGGTGAACTAACGGTGTTGTGGTGTAGTAACGGTGTTGTGGTGAACTAACGGTGTTGTGGTGTAGTAACGGTGTTGTGGTGAAGTAACGGTGTTGTGGTGTAGTAACGGTGTTGTGGTGAACTAACGGTGTTGTGGTGTAGTAACGGTGTTGTGGTGAACTAACGGTGTTGTGGTGTAGTAACGGTGTTGTGGTGAACTAACGGTGTTGTGGTGTAGTAACGGTGTTGTGGTGAACTAACGGTGTTGTGGTGTAGTAACGGTGTTGTGGTGTAGTAACGGTGTTGTGGTGTAGTAACGGTGTTGTGGTGAACTAACGGTGTTGTGGTGAACTAACGGTGTTGTGGTGAACTAACGGTGTTGTGGTGAAGTAACGGTGTTGTGGTGAACTAACGGTGTTGTGGTGAACTAACGGTGTTGTGGTGAAGTAACGGTGTTGTGGTGAACTAACGGTGTTGTGGTGAACTAACGGTGTTGTGGTGAACTAACGGTGTTGTGGTGAACTAACGTGTTGTGGTGTAGTAACGGTGTTGTGGTGAACTAACGTGTTGTGGTGAACTAACGGTGTTGTGGTGAACTAACGGTGTTGTGGTGAACTAACGGTGTTGTGTTGAACTAACGGTGTTGTGGTGAAGTAACGGTGTTGTGGTGAAGTAACGGTGTTGTGGTGAACTAACGGTGTTGTGGTGAACTAACGGTGTTGTGGTGAACTAACGGTGTTGTGGTGAACTAACGGTGTTGTGGTGTAGTAACGGTGTTGTGGTGAACTAACGGTGTTGTGGTGAACTAACGGTGTTGTGGTGAACTAACGGTGTTGTGGTGAACTAACGGTGTTGTGGTTAACTAACGGTGTTGTGGTGTAGTAACGGTGTTGTGGTGAACTAACGGTGTTGTGGTGAACTAACGGTGTTGTGGTGAACTAACGGTGTTGTGGTGAACTAACGGTGTTGTGGTGAACTAACGGTGTTGTGGTGAACTAACGTGTTGTGGTGAACTAACGGTGTTGTGTTCCACAGGGATCTCCGGTTGGAACAGTACATCGATCTGTACTGGAGAGACTACCCAGAATTCATCAGCAACCTCAATGACTCCTGTCTGATTGACCTGGGTAAGACATGTTTACTGTCCTCATGGCTGTGACCAGGGTAAGACATGTTTACTGTCCTCATGGCTGTGACCAGGGTTAGACATGTTTACTGTCCTCATGGCTGTGACCAGGGTTAGACATGTTTACTGTCCTCATGGCTGTGACCAGGGTTAGACATGTTTACTGTCCTCATGCTGTGACCAGGGTTAGACATGTTTACTGTCCTCATGCTGGCTGTGACCAGGGTTAGACATGTTTACTGTCCTCATGCTGGCTGTGACCAGGGTTAGACATGTTTACTGTCCTCATGCTGTGACCAGGGTTAGACATGTTTACTGTCCTCATGGCTGTGACACCAGCAGACGTCAACAGACTTCAGCTTCAGCGTGAGGGCAGAGTTCTGCTGAAGTGTGACCTGTTGGTGAAGGGAGTTCCTGATAGTCCTCTCTCTCCTCGCCCTCAGATCTGATTGGTCAGATGGTCCGTCCGTACTACCTGAAGGCGGAGCCTCCCAGTGTCATGGGCTGGTTCAGCAGCTGCCTCTGGGGGGAGGAAGTCCCGCCCTTCCCCTTCCTGCCAGGCATCTGTGAGAGAACCAGGCTGCTTGTTCTGGTACCTACCTGTCTGTCTGTCTGTCTGTCTGTCTGTCTGTCTGATATTTAATATAACTAGTTATGATCTCTATTCTACTAGAACTAGTTATGATCTATTTTCTAATAGAGCTAGTTATGATCTCTCTATTCTACTAGTACTAGTTATAATCTCCATTCTAGTTATGATCTCCATTCTATTATAACTAGTTATGGTCTCTATTCTACTAGAACTAGTTATGATCTCTATTCTATTATAACTAGTTATGATCTCTATTCTACTAGAACTAGTTATGATCTCTATTCTATTATAACTAGTTATGATCTCTATTCTATTATAACTAGTTATGATCTCTATTCTACTAGAACTAGTTATGATCTATTTTCTAATAGAGCTAGTTATGATCTCTCTATTCTACTAGTACTAGTTATAATCTCCATTCTAGTTATGATCTTCATTCTATTATAACTAGTTATGGTCTCTATTCTACTAGAACTAGTTATGATCTCTATTCTATTATAACTAGTTATGATCTCTATTCTACTAGAACGAGTTATGATCTCTATTCTATTATAACTAGTTATGATCTCTATTCTACTAGAACTAGTTATGATCTATTTTCTAATAGAGCTAGTTATGATCTCTCTATTCTACTAGAACTAGTTATAATCTCCATTCTAGTTATGATCTCCATTCTATTATAACTAGTTATGGTCTCTATTCTATTATAACTAGTTATGATCTCCATTCTAATGGAACTAGTTATGAATAATATTCTAACTAGTTATGATCTCCATTCTATTCTAACTAGTTCTCTGTTCTCTTAACTCAGAGTTATGCGCTGTACATCGTTGGAGACGTGGAGGCCACCTCCTCTCACCTCCCCAAGTACCTGACCAGACTCTCTGCAGGTGTGTGCGTGTGTTTGCGTATGTGTACGTGTGTGCGTGTGCATGTGCGTGCGTCTGTGTGCGTGTGTGTATGTGTATGTGTACGTGTGTGCGTGTGCGTGTGTGTGTGCGTATGCATGCATTGGTAAGTGTGCGTGTGAGTGCGTGTGCGTTGGTAAGTGTGCGTGTGCGTACCTGTGTGTGTGCGTGTGCGTTGGTAAGTGTGCGTGTGCGTACCTGTGAGTGCGTGTGCGTTGGTAAGTGTGCGTGTGCGTACCTGTGCGTGCGTGTGCGTTGGTAAGTGTGTGTGTGTGCGTACCTGTGCGTGCGTGTGCGTTGGTAAGTGTGCGTGTGTGCGTACCTGTGAGTGCGTGTGCGTTGGTGTGTGTGCGTGTGCGTACCTGTGCGTGCGTGTGCGTTGGTAAGTGTGCGTGTGTGCGTACCTGTGAGTGCGTGTGCGTTGGTAAGTGTGTGTGTGTGCGTACCTGTGCGTGCGTGTGCGTTGGTAAGTGTGCGTGTGTGCGTACCTGTGAGTGCGTGTGCGTTGGTGTGTGTGCGTGTGCGTACCTGTGCGTGCGTGTGCGTCAGAGCCAGACGGGTCACCAGTGGGTTAACTCGGTCTCTGATTCAATAGAAGATGCATTCAAATCCCTGGTGATGTCATCAGAATTCATCAGACTAACAGGAGCTAATCTCTCCCCCCCCTCCCCTCCCCCTCCCCCCCGAACAGGTCAGAAGACCAGCTCTGAACCAGCCAGCCAAAGGTAAACTATAATAAATATTGGAATAGTAGCAGGTTATAAAAAAGTCTGTTACTGGTCTTATCGCTCCACGTTCTGCGTGTTGTTACTGGTCTTATTGCTCCACGTTCTGCGTGTTGTTACTGGTCTTATTGCTCTACGTTCTGCGTGTTGTTACTGGTCTTATTTTTGTGGAGTGTGGAGCGGAGTGGTACCAGGTGTGGTCGTGCTGGTACCTGAGTGGTACCTGAATGGAACCAGGTGTGGTCGTGCTGGTACCTGAATGGAACCTGAATGGAACCAGGTGTGGTCATGCTGGTACCTGAATGGTACCAGGTGTGGTGGTGCTGGTACCTGAGTGGTACCTGAATGGAACCAGGTGTGGTGGTGCTGGTAACACCAGGTGTGTGGTGTGTTGTTCCTCCAGACCAGGTCCCAGTGGTGCAGACCAGCTCGGAGGTTCCAGTCTGGCTGAAAAACTCATTATTTGGCTCTCTTCATCAGGTGAGGCTTAGACTAATGTGTTAGAGTCTAGAGCTCTGATGAAAGGGTTAGTCTAGAGCTCTGATTAAAGGGTTAGTCTAGAGCTCTGATTAAAGGGTTAGTCTAGAGCTCTATGATTAAAGGGTTAGTCTAGAGCTCTGATTAAAGGGTTAGTCTAGAGCTCTGATGAAAGGGTTAGTCTAGAGCTCTGATGAAAGGGTTGGTCCACAGCTCTGATGAAAGGGTTAGTCTAGAGCTCTGATGAAAGGGTTAGTCTAGAGCTCTGATGAAAGGGTTAGTCTAGAGCTCTATGATTAAAGGGTTAGTCTAGAGCTCTGATTAAAGGGTTAGTCTAGAGCTCTGATTAAAGGGTTAGTCTAGAGCTCTGATTAAAGGGTTAGTCTAGAGCTCTATGATTAAAGGGTTAGTCTAGAGCTCTATGATTAAAGGGTTAGTCTAGAGCTCTATGATTAAAGGGTTAGTCTAGAGCTCTATGATTAAAGGGTTAGTCTAGAGCTCTGATTAAAGGGTTAGTCTAGAGCTCTGATTAAATGGTTAGTCTAGAGCTCTATGATTAAAGGGTTGGTCTAGAGCTCTATGATTAAAGGGTTAGTCTAGAGCTCTATGATTAAAGGGTTAGTCTAGAGCTCTATGATTAAAGGGTTAGTCTAGAGCTCTGATTAAAGGGTTAGTCTAGAGCTCTGATTAAAGGGTTAGTCTAGAGCTCTGATTAAAGGGTTAGTCTAGAGCTCTGATTAAAGGGTTAGTCTAGAGCTCTATGATTAAAGGGTTAGTCTACAGGTCTGATTAAAGGGTTAGAAAATATTTAACTGATATGCTTCCACTACATAAGTCTTCTAGACCACTAAGATCCTCTGAGACCAATCTGTTAATTATCCTCAGAGTCAACACGAAACATGGGGAAGCAGGATTTAGTTACTATGCAACAAATAGCTGGAATAAACTCCCTGAGGATTTAAGACTTGCCCCAACTCTGACAGCTTTTAAAACAAGACTGAAGACTTTTATGTTTGCTTTAGCTTTCTGCTAAATCTTAAATCTACAATGCTTCTATTTTTATTTTATTTTATTAGTAACTTTGCCTTTCTAAAATGCATTTTTATTAACTCTGCCTTTCTAAAATGTTGTTTTTTTAACTTTGCCTTTACTTTCTATCTATTTTACTTTTTACTTATCTATTATTTTATTTTATTGTATGACAATGTTTATATGTGAAGCACTTTAAGTCTGCCTTGTGTATGAAAAGTGCGTTATAAATAAAGTTGCCTTGCCTTGCCTAGTCTAGAGCTCTATGGCTTTAATGACGTCTCCTGTGATTGGTCAGGCTTCACCCTGAAGGACCTGGAGTCCGTCCCCTTTGGGGTGGCTCTGCCCATCAGAGAGGCCATCTACCGCTGCCGGGAGCAACCGTACTCTGATTGGTCCGAAGAGGTCTGCCTGCTGATTGGACGACAGGATCTAACCAAGCAAGCCCACAAGATGAGCCTGGCCAACAGCAAGACTGTGAGTGGAGTTCAGCCTAGCCCTAGCCCTGGCCCTGGCCCTGGCCCTGGCCCTGGCCCTATCCCTGGCCCTTAGCCCTAGCCCTGGCCCTGGCCCTTAGCCCTGGCCCTGGCTCTAGCCCTGGCCCTTAGCCCTGGCCCTTAGCCCCAGCCCTAGCCCTGGTCCTGGCCCTAGCCCTGGCCCTTAGCCCTGGCCCTGGTTCTAGCCCCGGCTCCTAGCCCTGGTCCTAACCCTAGCCCTAGCCCTAGCCCTGGCCCTTAGCCCTGGCCCTAGCCCTAGCCCTGGTTCTAGCCCTAGCCCTTAGCCCTAGCCCTGGCCCTGGCCCTGGCCCTTAGCCCTAGCCCTAGCCCTAGCCCCGGCCCTGGCCCTTAGCCCTGGCCCTTAGCCCTAGCCCTGGCCCTGGCCCCAGCCCTAGCCCTGGCCCTAGCCCTAGCCCTTAGCCCTGGCCCTGGTCCTAGCCCCGGCTCCTGCCTTATGACTGAAGCCCTGGAGGCAGACCCATTGTCAGCCCCGGTCACGCGGTGAGCCTCTGGACCGGCCCTGCAGCAGCACACTGAACCACAGCAGAGACACACAGAGAGACTCACCCCCCGCAGAAATCTGTTGTGTAACTTATAGGCTTGTGTAATCACGTGTGTGTGTGTGTGTGTGTGTGTGTGTGTGTGTGTGTGTGTGTGTGTGTGTGTGTGTGTGTGTGTGTGTGTGTGTGTGTGTGTGTGTGTGTGTGTGTGTGTGTGCAGTCAGTAGGCTCCGGCGTGTCCCTGGAGCCTTCCTCCTCCTCCTCCTCCACAGAAGCAGACGAGGAAGAGGACGGCATGTCTGACATCTCTGGGGAGGTAAACCAGTCAGCAAACCAGTCGGTAAACCAGTCAGTGAACCAGTCAGTGAACCAGTCAGCGAACCAGTCAGTGAACCAGTCAGCGAACCAGTCAGTGAACCAGTCAGTAAAAACAAAGTCACACCAGGAAGAGGACGGCATGTCTCACAGTACTGGGGAGGTAAACCAGTCAGTGAACCAGTCAGTGAACCAGTCAGCAAACCAGTCAGCAAACCAGTCAGTAAACCAGTCAGCGAACCAGTCAGCAAACAACAACCAGTCACACCAGGAAGAGGACGGCATGTCTCACAGTTACTGGGGCGTTAAACCAGTTAGGGAAGCAGAGGACTTCCTGTCATGTGAGACACTTCCTTAGCGTCGGCCCTCGTACTGCTGACTGAGCGCTAACCAGTCACCACACGGAGACGAGTCACGAGTGGACCGCCGTCTGCCCCCCCCCCCCCCTGCGGTGCAGCGGTGCAGCGCCCCCCCCTGGTGGGCCGCCGGTGGCACTGCAGCGGGGACGGCCCGTGTGGCTCCATGGGGAGTTTGTAGTTTGATGTTTTGATACCTTTTCCATTTTTCGAGTGCTGTGAGTTTTTATGCTGCTTATTATGCAAGATTAGATAATTAGTAATAATAATGATAATGACTTTATTCTATGAACCGTTTGGGGTTAGTAAAGATCTCCTCCTCTCCTCTCTCCTCCCCTCCTCTCTCCTCCCCTCCTCTCTCCTCTCTCCTCTCCTCCCCTCCTCTCTCCTCTCCCCTCCTCTCCCCTCACCCCTCCTCTCCCCTCACTTCTCCTCCTCTCTCCTCTCCTCTCTCCTCTCCTCTCTCCTCTCCTCCCCTCCTCTCTCCTTTCCTCCCCTCCTCTCTCCTCTCCTCCCCTCCTCTCCCCTCTCCTCTCCTCTCCTCCTCTCTCCTCTCTCCTCCTCTCTCCTCTCCTCCCCTCCTCCTCTCCTCCCCTCCTCTCTCCTCCCCTCCTCTCTCCTCTCCCCTCCTCCTCCCCCCCTCCTCTCCTCCTCTCTCCTCCCCTCCCCTCCCCCCCTCCTCTCCTCCTCTCTCCTCTCTCCTCTCCGCCCCTCCCCCTCCCCTCCTCCCCCTCCCCCCTCCTCCCCTCCAGGTGTCGGGGCTGATCTGGAGTCAGGACCAGCGCGTGGAGGAGGTGCGGCGTCTCCTCCAGAGCTCCAGGCCGGTGAGGGTCCGCGTGCAGCAGCTCCCCGAGGTCTCAGACCACGACTTCATCGAGGAGAAGGAGAACAAGTAGGACTGTCTCTCTCCCTGTCTCTCTCTCCCTGTCTCTCTCTCCCTGTCTCTCTCTCCCTGTCTCTCTCTACCCGACTCTCTCTCCCTGTCTCTCTCTCCCTGTCTCTCTCTACCCGACTCTCTCTCCCTGTCTCTCTCTCCCTGTCTCTCTCTACCTGTCTCTCTCTCTCTCTCTCTCTCTCCCTGTCTCTCTCCCTGTTTCTCTCTCTACCTGTCTCTCTCTCCCTGTGTCTCTCTCTCCCTGCTGGGCTCTCCCCGACTCTCTCTCCCTGTCTCTCTTTCCCCGACTCTCTTCCTGTCTCTCTCTACCTGACTCTCTCTCCCTGTCTCTCTCTCCCTGTCTCTCTCTCCCTGTGTCTCTCTCTCCCTGTCTCTCTCTCTCTCTCTCTCTCTCTCTCTACCTGTCTCTCTCTCCCTGTCTCTCTCTACCCGACTCTCTCTCCCTGTCTCTCTCTACCTGTCTCTCTCTCCCTGTCTCTCTCTACCCGACTCTCTCTCCCTGTCTCTCTCTCCCTGACTCTCTCCCTGTCTCTCCCTACCTGACTATCTCTCCCTGTCTCTCTCTACCTGTCTCTCTCTGCCTGACCCTACACGTCTCTCTACACCTGTCTCTCTCTCTCTCTGACTGACGGTCTCTCCTCCAGACTGCTCCAGCTGTGTCAGAGGACCATGTCTCTCTACCTGTCTCTCTCTCTCTCTGACTGACGGTCTCTCCTCCAGACTGCTCCAGCTGTGTCAGAGGACCATGTCTCTCTACCTGTCTCTCTCTCTCTCTGACTGACGGTCTCTCCTCCAGACTGCTCCAGCTGTGTCAGAGGACCATGTCTCTCTACCTGTCTCTCTCTCTCTCTGACTGACGGTCTCTCCTCCAGACTGCTCCAGCTGTGTCAGAGGACCATGTCTCTCTACCTGTCTCTCTCTCTCTCTGACTGACGGTCTCTCCTCCAGACTGCTCCAGCTGTGTCAGAGGACCATGTCTCTCTACCTGTCTCTCTCTCTCTCTCTGACTGACGGTCTCTCCTCCAGACTGCTCCAGCTGTGTCAGAGGACCATGTCTCTCTACCTGTCTCTCTCTCTCTCTGACTGACGGTCTCTCCTCCAGACTGCTCCAGCTGTGTCAGAGGACCATGTCTCTCCCCGTGGGCCGCGGTCTCTTCAGCCTCTTCTCCTACCAGCCCGTCCCCACGCAGCCACTTCCTGTCCCCAAGCTCAACCTCACAGGTGACCAGCAGCCACTTCCTGTCCCCCCTGTCTGTCCCGTCCCCTCTGTCCCCCCCCCTGCCCCCCCCTGTCCCCCCCTGTCCCCCCCCTGTCCCCCCCCCTGTCCCCCCCCTGTCCCCCCCCCTGTCCCCTCTGTCCCCTCTGTCCCCTCTGTCCCCCCCTGTCCCCCCCCCCTGTCCCCTCTGTCCCCCCTGCCCCCCCCTGTCCCCCCCTGTCCCCCCTCTGTCCCCTCTGTCCCCCCTGTCCCCCTCTGTCCCCCTCTGTCCCCCCTGTCCCCCCCTGTCCCCTCTGTCCCCCCCCCTGTCCCCCCCTGTCCCCTCTGTCCCCCCTGTCCCCCCCCCTGTCCCCCCCTGTCCCCTCTGTCCCCTCTGTCCCCCCTGTCCCCCCCTGTCCCCTCTGTCCCCTCTGTCCCCCCCCCCTGTCCCCTCTGTCCCCTCTGTCCCCCCTGTCCCCCCTGTCCCCTCTGCCCCCCCCTGTCCCCCCCCCCCCCCCTGTCCCCTCTGTCCCCCCCTGTCCCCCCCCTGTCCCCCCCTGTCCCCTCTGCCCCCCCCTGTCCCCCCCCCCCCCCCCTGTCCCCTCTGTCCCCCCCTGTCCCCCCCTGTCCCCCCCCCTGTCCCCTCTGTCCCCTCTGTCCCCCCTGTCCCCCTCTGTCCCCCCTGTCCCCTCTGTCCCCCCCCCGTCCCCCCCCGTCCCCCCCCCTGTCCCCCCCCCCCCCCCTCAGTGTCATGTTAATGAGGAGGTGTGTCCACCAGGCCGGGCTCCGCCCAGGAGCACCATGGTGGACCTGAGCAGCGGTAACATCGACGTCCCGGCCAACATGACGGCCTGGGCCAGCTTCCACAACGGGGTGGCCGCCGGTCTGAAGATAGCCCCCGCCTCCCAGGTACTGTAGCCCCGCCCCCCGGGTACTGTAGCCCCGCCTCCCAGGTACTGTAGCCCCGCCCCCCGGGTACTGTAGCCCCGCCCCCCGGGTACTGTAGCCCCGCCTCCTGGGTACTGTAGCCCCGCCTCCCACTCTCCCATATGCTCTTCCTCTCCTCTCCTCTCTCCTCTCTCCTCTCTCCTCTCCTCTCCTCTCTCTTCTCCTCTCCTCTCCTCCTCCTCCTCTCCTCCTCTCCTCCTCTCCTCTCTCTCCTCCTCTCCTCTCCTCTCCTCTCCTCTCCTCTCCTCTCCTCTCCTCTCTCACCTCCTCTCTCCTCTCCTCTCCTCTCCTCCTCTCTCCTCCCCTCTCCTCTCCTCTCCTCTCCTCTCCTCTCTCCTCTCCTCCTCTCCTCTCCTCCTCGTGTCCTATACATTGTAAGTGTTCTCTGTGCTGGTTGTCAGGTGGACTCTGCGTGGATTGCCTATAACAAACCCAAGAGTCCTGAACTGGCCAATGAGTACGCAGGATTCCTCATGGCTCTAGGACTCAACGGGCACCTCACCAAGCTGGCCACGCTCAACATCCACGACTACCTCACCAAGGTACACACACACACACACACACACACTACCTCACCAAGGTACACACACACACACACACACTACCTTACCAAGGTACACACACACACACACACTACCTCACCAAGGTACACACACACATACACACACACACACACCTCACCAAGGTACACACACACACTACCTCACCAAGGTACACACACACACTACCTCACCAAGGTACACACACACACACTACCTCACCAAGGTACACACACACACACACACACACACTACCTCACCAAGGTACACACACAATACCTCACCAAGGTACACACACACCAAGGTACACAAACAAACAAACACTACCTCAGCAAGGTAACAGTGTTGTAGTAACGGTGTTGTAGTAACGGTGTTGTAGTAACGGTGTTGTAGTAACCGTGTTGTAGTAACAGTGTTGTAG
>NW_028178930.1:0-7130 GCF_964030765.1 Micromesistius poutassou | reverse complement strand
TGGCTGAGGCAGTTGTTTGCCCAGGAGAACCATATGAAATGAACAAATGCTGCAGAAGCAGAAATTGACTGGTTCTGGACAACAGCTCCTGGCAGCCTGCTGTAGGGCCACAACGATAGTTACGGTTTGACAATATCGGCGTTTAGCAGCGGCAGAGGACTGGTCGCACGACAGCAGTGAGCCAATGAACTTGAATTCAGTGTTGGAGCTTAAGCTTCTTCAGATTAGCCATATTGATAGTTTTCCTGAGTTCAGTTCCTGAGTCATATACAGTTTGAGATGAATGAATTAGGACGAACTGTGTACCATTTTATGTTAGGCACATATGCTCACTTATAATCGAATTGGGTCCATCTTACAAAAAGCATTTTTTATTCTCATGCAAGTCAATAATGAGCAAGTATGGGGTGAGGCATCTTGCCCACAGATAGACTGGATACATTGGGGTTAGAATCCATAACCTTTCAGCTTGAGAGTAAACTAACAGCCTACTGTCAAGAGAGTCACAGCGTTTTGCGGTGCGTACTTTCTGAGGCTTCTTGAAGGCGCAAGGCAAAGTAAAAATAATGTCTGACAGACAGTTTGTCAAAGTTTGATCTGTTCATGTCTGTGCGCGGGTTGAGCTTGCTCTGATATGCCCATCAGGATAACCACGTTAGCCTTGGATGCTACACAGAGAGAAGCCACCCGAAAGCAATCCGTTTGCGCGGCGCACTCACTGACACGCTACGGCACAAAAAAACGGAATCAATTTCTCAAAGCGACGTGCATTGCTGATGCCAAACCAGCTCCATGTCAGGCTTAAAAGGTAGCACCAAACAAATTAGGCGGGACAAGTTATTTTCTGAGCGCCTACGTTGCGCCCCAAGCAAGTTTCTCTACCACTTTGTTTGTTTATTTATTTATCTATTTACTTTGGCTCTGCCGAAAATAGAAACCACATACCCAGATACCGAAAGGTCTCCATAACTGAGTTGGAGTGTCTGTTTTTCTGCTGTCTTGTCATTCGCAATGACAAGACATGAAGAGTTATATCTGTGTTCCCTCGAGATGAGGGGCCATCTCCAGAGTGGAACACAGATATAACTCTCTTGGTTCATCCCAAACTCTTTTACCTCCCCATCTTCACCTCCTCGTCCTCCTCCTCCACCTCCACTTCCACCTCCGCCTCCACCTCCGCCTCCTCCTCCTTCTGTCCTCCCACTGTCACATTTCACATGAGTGCGCGACCAGACAGTTTGACGTCAAACGGCATCGCTGGTCTACGTACATCTGTTCATACACACACGGTCAAGTATGTAACACGAGACTTAATGTGTTGTGACAAAACACACACGGTTCTATTGACCTGGTCTCATACATATAGGCACGCACACTCTCTCTCACACACACACACACACACACACACACACACACACATTGTGCCAAATACCTCGAGCAATGCCTGCTTCTCTTGCCTTTCGAGTTTGTGTACAGACTGTCTGGCGCCCTGCTCGCTGTCTATGACTTTACCTTGTCCTTGACAGGCCTGAACAGAAAGCAGCATCTAGCAATGCCTCAAGAAGCCTTACATGTCACCCCTTTCACCACCAGGTGTGACATTGATTAGCCATTACAAACCATTTCACAATCTAGCCTCTAGTGACATCACTCATGGGAGTGTCCACAAAGATTTTGGATGAATAGATCAAGCTAAGAGCACTCCCAGTGGACTGAACCAAATGGGAAGCTGATCCATCCATCAAACAGTTGGACGGTGACTCCCAGGTATGATGTCACTTGCGGGTAGATTGTGAAATGGCTTGAAATGGCTTGAAATGTCTAATCAACACCACACCCGGTGGTAAAACAGAGGTCCTTTCATTTTTCAGCTTCTTCTGATCCGACCTAGCTAAACTATATCCCTGGCATCATTGAGGCTGAACTATAGCTGCATCAATGGCCACCAGTTTGGCTCTTGTGTTACGCAAAGAACCACAAGAGGGGGAAGCAATTAGTATAATTACCCCTGGTCTTGGGTCGAGGTGTTAGCACCATGTTAGCGCCATTTCTTTGCACTCAATTGTCACCTCCTCCACTCCGTTAACCATCTTGTGTTCCCGGAGAGCTCTGGGGAAACGCTACACAACGCAACGCTACAAGCACTCAGGGTACATAGGGTGGCATGGTAAACAGCAAGCGGTTATGTTAGTTTTATTGTATCCCGTGTCTGGTTACTATGCTTGTATCCTGTTGTACTGAAGCCATGAGATACAGCGAGCAAGTGGAATAAACAGTTTCAGTGTGAGGTCTAATGAGGACCAGCTACTGCACGCTTCATTATAGGAATGCAAGCGCCCGGTCCTCATAAATAAGCTTTTACCATAATGTGTGTGTGGGTGTGTGTGGGTGTGTGTGTGTGTGTGTGTGTGTGTCTGTGTGTGTCTATGTGTGTGTGTGTGTGTGTGTCGGTTAATGTTAGTGTCGGTAAATTAAACTTATTTATGAGTACCTGCAAGGTTTGAGAGTGGTGCGGGTTTTTTTGCACTGTGTTTACATGTGATGTTCCGCAGTATTAGGGGAAATGTCTATCCCCATGAAAGCCTGTCGAGTATTTTTAGCATCGCTGTGCTTTTCAGTGTTTTCCGAGAGCACTCCTTGCTGCAGTGCATAAATATATATATATATATATATATATATATATATATATATATTTATCGATTTCCATAGTCATCACTGTGACACGAGTTGACATTTTTCAAGCTTTGGATAAAATTGGTACATGGTTAAATGTGCCATGTGCTTTTTAAAGCTTTTTTTAAGCTAGCATGCCTGCCTTTAGGAGGGGGGGGGGGTGGGGGGGACTTGCGAAATACAAATATTTAACCACGCTGCTAATTTTAGCAGCATGACGTCGATATTTCTCGTCTTGGAAATCATTTTCTAAATTTTAGAAAATGTTGCTTCCAGAGGGGGTGGGCTGAGGTCTCCACTCATGACAGCAGCAATCAACTACCCAACAAGTAAACTGCAAGTGATGGGTACTGAAATGACAATATATTTGACCCCAGCGGTTGTTCGGGCGTCGTGCATAGCGCAGCAGCGGGAGCAGGGGGCAGGTTAGCACGTGAATAGCATTAGAAGCTAATTCATTTTGTCTGACTCTTGTACGCGTGTTTGTGCGCGGGGTGGGAGGTAACAGGGACAGAGACTGTTGGGAAAGCAACAACAGGAGGGCCCTGCCTCTCTGTAAACAATAATATTATGACATTTTAGCCGTATGAAGTGTCTCGTTAGCATGGAACAGGCACTTGTAAAGCCCTAAAAAAGGGAGAGTTTACTTGCACCTTTAACAATGTGGCTGTTGGTAGCCAATGTGATGTGGAGTGGTTTCGAGTGATTTACCGTGTTTGTTTTGCAGCTGGGTAAAGGGGGCCTCCCTACTGTCTTTCATTAGACAAACAGTAGACTAATGATGTACACATTGCGGTGCATGAATGCATGTGTGTCTGTGAATCGACCGCACACACACATGGAATGGGCATGTACATAAACACATGTGTTGACCCCTTCCCCTTATTTGCTTAACTCTCCTTCCTTCCCACGTACAAAAATATGCACACAGGGGAGTACAGCGTGACCTTGACTGGAGGCCGGGGTTGTTAAATGAGGCTATAAGATATGTTTTTCATCCTGGTTTGTGTGTGTGTGTGTTTGTGTGTGTGTGTGTGTGTCTGTGTCTGTATGTGTGTGTGGTGTGTGTGTGTGTGTGTGTGTGTGTGTGTGTGTGTGTGTGTGCGTGTGGGGTGCGTGTGTGAGAAAAAAGAAGAGAAAGAGAAGCAAGTAAGAGGGAGAGGGAGGGCGAGAGAGAGAATACATGACCCAGAGAGGCAATCATTAGATGCGGTGTCCCATTTGGGTCAGAGAGGCTTAGGGGGGCTGTGAGGGTGATTGACTGCACAATAGGCTTTGACCCACGTCTGTGTGTGTGCATGCATTTGTCTGCGGCTGTGTACTCCATAACAGCAGCAGGATTTCTGGATGTTCCTATCTTTTAACACCTGTGTGTGGGGGTGATCTGTCCGTGCGCATTGCCTCAGTGTGCAAAAAAATAATCATCCTCGGGGGTGGTGGGGGTTCAGATAATCTCACACACACATCTCATCCCTGCCCCAGAGGAGCGATGAGGAAGAGGAGGTGGCCCACAACAGGTATGCAGGCAGGCAGGCAGGCAGCGGGGGAAAAGGCCTTCCAATCTCACAGCCAATCAAGATCTCTCATCGTCACTCCCGCACTCACTGCGGTCCTCACCTCACCTCAAACACAGCGAGAGCCGCCGCGGTCAGATGCATGCTCGCGCCAAACCTGCCTGCACTTCTCCTCCAGCCAATGGAGCCCTCCACGGGGGGCCCCTTCCTCTGTCACGCTCCCGGATATGCAGCCTGACATCCCAGCTGGTCCGATCCACCGGTGCCCTCCCTCCTGCGTCTCCTCCAGAGAGACAGGGGCCCTTAAAGCACCTCTGCTTCTCGCCACCGGCGCCGCCGGTTGCCCTTGGTAAATGCGATGCATGACGTGTTGTGCTCCATCAGTGACATCCAACAGGATGGTGACGCGGTCATCAGAGCATCATAACCCCCACCCCCCCCCCCCCCCCCCCCCCCCCCCCCCTCCGGCTGGTAATTATTTCATGTAATGAACAGAGCGTTATATGAAACCACAGAGCGACACCACAGCAGCATACAGATGTGAAGGGCAGAAACTAAATGCACTGGTGTTTCTTCAGCTCCGACGCCCTGACTCATTCGGGCGTCTTGTCAATTCCAGCCCCTAATTAAACCTCCAGCTTCAGCCCCTCATCATCATTATTATTATGTGGTTTCCAAAATTTGCCTGAAGGCAAACAGCAGTTCTCAGGCTTCCACTGCCTCCTATCAGTCTAGCTATTTGGCCAATCACGCACGCCCGCACACACGCACACACACGCACACGCACACACACGCACACAGACCAAACCCTGCTTTCTGTGAGGCCTGCGCTTGCGTATGAAGAAATATGTGCATGTGCACACAGTTCTTCAACAAAACTTGGGATTCATCAGTTGTTTCTCGGCTTGACAATGTGCGTACTTGGGGAGTACTATCTTGCACATTCTCTGATCATGCGTAGGCACAACAAGCGGAAGTGAATAGGAAAATTACCATAGCGGTTGCCAACATGTCCCAAATAATGCCTTTGACCAACTTATAAGGCGGCATAAGGCAGTCTCAGGAGCAGTGGCAATTCTAGACCAGTTTTAATGGGGGGGGCCGAGATGGGGCCGGCTTTTCTGTTAGAGGGGCACAAACCAAATTGTTGACAGGGGGGGGGGGGGGGGGGGGGGTTTGGATCGCAGACGAGCGCTACTGCGGGCGCGATTGTCGACTGGGGGGTGGGGTTGGCTCGTTTGGGGGGGCCACAGGGGGGGGCCGGACTCAGAGTTACGGGGGCACTGGCCCCCCCTAGCCCCCCCCCCCCTAGAACCGCCACTGCTCAGGAGCGATGTAGAGTGGGTTGGCTGGTAACCGGAAGGTTGCTAGTTCGATCCCTGGCTCCTCCAAGCAAGTGTGTCGAGGTGTCCCTGAGGTGTAAGACACCTAACCCCGAACTGCTCCCGACGGGCTGGCTGTCGCCCTGCATGGTTGACACCGTCATCGTTGTGTGTGAATGTGTGTATGAATGGGTGAATGTTAGGCAATATTGTATAGTGCTTTGAGTGGCCACTGGTTAGAAATGCGATATATAAATGCAGTCCATTTACAGTTTACCATATGTTTTTTAATGATAAAATATGTAGTCCTACGCTTAAAGTAGGCCTATTTGATACTTGAATCAAGTAAGGCTGATCATTTCCCATTAGTCAGATCATTTGACTATCCTGCACATTATTAAATAAGCGATTTTACGATATTGTATGGAATTCCTGCAGCTGTAGGAGGTGCGCGTGTCAAATGGCCGATCTAGCGTTTTGCGAGTGGGCTGCCGCATGAGAAGAAGAAGGGGGCCATGTCTTCAGTCTCTCTCTCTCTTAAGCAAGGCCCAACGCCCTCTCCACCCTCAGGTTTTTGGCAACTGGCACGTCTCTAAAGATATAGCGGGAGCTTCCCAGCCCCTCTATAAGCTGCTTAATCCTTGCAATCCTTGAAGGTATCATCCCTTTAAGGACACGTTGCATTTAATTTGTCTCCATACACGTTGCCAAAAATCTAAAGAGTGTCAGACTGTGGTCACCGTCGGACAAAGACTTCAGCGACGGTCACAGAAGAGAGGGAATGCACACCTCCGAGTCCAGAGGACTCTGTCAGCATCACTCATCCGCCCCACCGGTTTGGCCAGTGTCATGTCGTGCTAATCTGCCGAACACTCATTTGTAGCGCTTGATTTGAGGTCTGATGCGGAAATGGTGATACTCCTACTAAGCTTGTTAAAGTCGTTGGGTTTTCCCGTTCACTCTTCCATTCCATAAAAAAAATCTTATCATCTTTATTAATTATATTCATTCATAAATTTCCCGTGGTGTTAAATGGAATCTTCTGTGAACACCATATATGGTAATTTATGTGCATAAATGTACGGTCATGATCTAAGCCAGGCGTAAGCGTCAGGATATAGAAAGACCTGTATAAGCATAAGAACGCTTTATTACTCCCAACGTTTTGGTGCATAAGAAATTCAAAGTGACATGCATACGATAGAGTCATTACTTTTTGTCTGAACTGTTGATGGAGAAGGGTCCTGATTCCTCAACCTCACACCAATCTATGCCTGCATCTATTCTCTCCTCCTCGTCTCTGCTCCTGCTTCTCTCCTCGTCTCTTTTTACCCCCTTCCTCAACCCTCCTTTCCTCACCTCTTCCCCTCTTCCCCTCTCCTTCAAAATATGTATTATTCAACATTAGCAATTCTCCATTTTGGCTTCACTTGAACTCAAACTGGGATGGTTAAAGCTGGTATTAAGATGCTCCCAGTTTATCAGTAGAACTGGTTTGTTTTGCTGATCACAACTTAAACTGCTAGAGTGATAACCCTAACCCTAACACAGTGTGCTTTTCTATGAGGGTCTCTCTCTCTCTCTCTCTCTCCTCTCTCTCTCTCTCTCTCTCTCTCTCTCT
>NW_028178931.1:15000-16483 GCF_964030765.1 Micromesistius poutassou | reverse complement strand
CCCCCAGTCCCGACCTCCATGCCTCCAGCAGACACCCCAGCAACACCCCCACATGAGGGGCCCCAGGTCCAGGCCCCGGGGGACCGGGACCGGGACCCGTACTGGGCCAGCACCCAGACCCAGACACACACGGACCAGGCCTCCCCCTACAACGTCCCACACCCCCAGTCCCGACCTCCATGCCTCCAGAAGACCCCCCAGCAACACCCCCACATGAGGGACCCCAGGTCCAGGCCCCGGGGGACCGGGACCGGGACCCGTACTGGGCCAGCACCCAGACCCAGACACACACGGACCAGGCCTCCCCCTACAACGTCCCACACCCCCAGAGCCGGCCTCCATGCCTCCAGCAGACCCCCCAGCAACACCCCCACATGAGGGGCCCCAGGTCCAGGCCCCGGGGGACCGGGACCGGGACCCGTACTGGGCCAGCACCCAGACCCAGACACACACGGACCAGGCCTCCCCCTACAACGTCCCACACCCCCAGTCCCGACCTCCATGCCTCCAGAAGACCCCCCAGCAACACCCCCACATGAGGGACCCCAGGTCCAGGCCCCGGGGGACCGGGACCGGGACCCGTACTGGGCCAGCACCCAGACCCAGACACACACGGACCAGGCCTCCCCCTACAACGTCCCACACCCCCAGAGCCGGCCTCCATGCCTCCAGCAGACCCCCCAGCAACACCCCCACATGAGGGGCCCCAGGTCCAGGCCCCGGGGGACCGGGACCGGGACCCGTACTGGGCCAGCACCCAGACCCAGACACACACGGACCAGGCCTCCCCCTACAACGTCCCACACCCCCAGTCCCGACCTCCATGCCTCCAGAAGACCCCCCAGCAACACCCCCACATGAGGGACCCCAGGTCCAGGCCCCGGGGGACCGGGACCGGGACCCGTACTGGGCCAGCACCCAGACCCAGACACACACGGACCAGGCCTCCCCCTACAACGTCCCACACCCCCAGTCCCGACCTCCATGCCTCCAGAAGACCCCCCAGCAACACCCCCACATGAGGGACCCCAGGTCCAGGCCCCGGGGGACCGGGACCGGGACCCGTACTGGGCCAGCACCCAGACCCAGACACACACGGACCAGGCCTCCCCCTACAACGTCCCACACCCCCAGTCCCGGCCTCCATGCCTCCAGCAGACCCCCCAGCAACACCCCCACATGAGGGGCCCCAGGTCCAGGCCCCGGGGGACCGGGACCGGGACCCGTACTGGGCCAGCACCCAGACCCAGACACACACGGACCAGGCCTCCCCCTACAACGTCCCACACCCCCAGTCCCGACCTCCATGCCTCCAGCAGACCCCCCAGCAACACCCCCACATGAGGGACCCCAGGTCCAGGCCCCGGGGGACCGGGACCGGGACCCGTACTGGGCCAGCACCCAGACCCAGACACACACGGACCAGGCCTCCCCCTACAACGTCCCACACCCCCAGTCCCGACCTCCATGCCTCCAGCAGACC
>NW_028178931.1:2500-5000 GCF_964030765.1 Micromesistius poutassou | reverse complement strand
CGAAGCCCAGAGTTTTACAGGCTGCAGACTGCTATTTTTCTTGTTTTCGGTACCCCTGGTATAAAAACCCGAAAATCCCAACCCATGGTAGACTAAAACCAACCCATGGTATACTAAAACCAACCCATGGTATACTAAAAGCTGCCCCTGGTAGACTACGGAGAAAAGACTCTGTCTGATTTTTGATTCTCTCTTTTTCTCAAAATCAGACAGAGTCCCAGAGTTAGTGCACCATGGGTTGCGTTTTAGGAGATTTACAGAAAAGACTCTGTTAAATTTCCAAAACACGTCCCATGGTAGTTTAAATGGACTTTGTGGTTTCTTTAGTTCATCCAGGCTCAGGGGGACTTGATGTTCTTGCCAGTCCGGGATGGTGGACTCTCTGGGCCTGCCACAGGACGTGGTCCTGGTCCCCTGGAGGGTCCACAAGACTTGAAGTGGTTTTTGCCTCTTTTTTCTTTCTTTTTTTCCTCAGACACACACGGACCAGGCCTCCCCCTACAACGTCCCACACCCCCAGTCCCGACCTCCATGCCTCCAGAAGACCCCCCAGCAACACCCCCACATGAGGGACCCCAGGTCCAGGCCCCGGGGGACCGGGACCGGGACCCGTACTGGGCCAGCACCCAGACCCAGACACACACGGACCAGGCCTCCCCCTACAACGTCCCACACCCCCAGAGCCGGCCTCCATGCCTCCAGCAGACCCCCCAGCAACACCCCCACATGAGGGGCCCCAGGTCCAGGCCCCGGGGGACCGGGACCGGGACCCGTACTGGGCCAGCACCCAGACCCAGACACACACGGACCAGGCCTCCCCCTACAACGTCCCACACCCCCAGTCCCGACCTCCATGCCTCCAGAAGACCCCCCAGCAACACCCCCACATGAGGGACCCCAGGTCCAGGCCCCGGGGGACCGGGACCGGGACCCGTACTGGGCCAGCACCCAGACCCAGACACACACGGACCAGGCCTCCCCCTACAACGTCCCACACCCCCAGTCCCGGCCTCCATGCCTCCAGCAGACCCCCCAGCAACACCCCCACATGAGGGACCCCAGGTCCAGGCCCCGGGGGACCGGGACCGGGACCCGTACTGGGCCAGCACCCAGACCCAGACACACACGGACCAGGCCTCCCCCTACAACGTCCCACACCCCCAGTCCCGGCCTCCATGCCTCCAGCAGACCCCCCAGCAACACCCCCACATGAGGGACCCCAGGTCCAGGCCCCGGGGGACCGGGACCGGGACCCGTACTGGGCCAGCACCCAGACCCAGACACACACGGACCAGGCCTCCCCCTACAACGTCCCACACCCCCAGTCCCGACCTCCATGCCTCCAGCAGACACCCAGGCAACACCCCCACATGAGGGACCCCAGGTCCAGGCCCCGGGGGACCGGGACCGGGACCCGTACTGGGCCAGCACCCAGACCCAGACACACACGGACCAGGCCTCCCCCTACAACGTCCCACACCCCCAGTCCCGACCTCCATGCCTCCAGCAGACACCCAGGCAACACCCCCACATGAGGGACCCCAGGTCCAGGCCCCGGGGGACCGGGACCGGGACCCGTACTGGGCCAGCACCCAGACCCAGACACACACGGACCAGGCCTCCCCCTACAACGTCCCACACCCCCAGTCCCGACCTCCATGCCTCCAGCAGACACCCAGGCAACACCCCCACATGAGGGACCCCAGGTCCAGGCCCCGGGGGACCGGGACCGGGACCCGTACTGGGCCAGCACCCAGACCCAGACACACACGGACCAGGCCTCCCCCTACAACGTCCCACACCCCCAGTCCCGACCTCCATGCCTCCAGCAGACCCCCCAGCAACACCCCCACATGAGGGGCCCCAGGTCCAGGCCCCGGGGGACCGGGACCGGGACCCGTACTGGGCCAGCACCCAGACCCAGACACACACGGACCAGGCCTCCCCCTACAACGTCCCACACCCCCAGTCCCGACCTCCATGCCTCCAGCAGACACCCAGGCAACACCCCCACATGAGGGGCCCCAGGTCCAGGCCCCGGGGGACCGGGACCGGGACCCGTACTGGGCCAGCACCCAGACCCAGACACACACGGACCAGGCCTCCCCCTACAACGTCCCACACCCCCAGTCCCGACCTCCATGCCTCCAGCAGACACCCAGGCAACACCCCCACATGAGGGGCCCCAGGTCCAGGCCCCGGGGGACCGGGACCGGGACCCGTACTGGGCCAGCACCCAGACCCAGACACACACGGACCAGGCCTCCCCCTACAACGTCCCACACCCCCAGTCCCGACCTCCATGCCTCCAGCAGACACCCCAGCAACACCCCCACATGAGGGGCCCCAGGTCCAGGCCCCGGGGGACCGGGACCGGGACCCGTACTGGGCCAGCACCCAGACCCAGACACACACGGACCAGGCCTCCCCCTACAACGTCCCACACCCCCAGTCCCGACCTCCATGCCTCCAGAAGACCCCCCAGCAACACCCCCACATG
>NW_028178932.1:0-14395 GCF_964030765.1 Micromesistius poutassou | reverse complement strand
CCCCCCCTCAGCCCCCCCTCTCCAAACCCCCGGTCTCTCTCTCTCCCCTCCTCCTCCCCCTACACACCCCCCCCACTCCCCCATCCATCCCACCAAACCACCACCCTCACCCCCCCCCCCCCCCCACACACACACACCCCTCTTTTTTTTCTCTGCTACCCTCCCATTCCAGTTCTTTTAGCTCACCCCCCCTCCCCCCGAACACACACACACACACACATTCTCTCTTTTTTTCTCGTTCAGCAAGGATCTTCAGGCCACTGTTCCCCTCCCACCCACCCCCCCCCCCCCCCCCCCCCGCCCCCCCCACCCTTCTCTCCTCCCCGCCCACCAAACCACCACCACCACCCCTCCACCTCCACCACCACCACCACCACCACCACCCCCTGCAGCCCCTCTTTCTCTGGGAGAGGATGTTCCAGCCGCTGCACACTGACAGCTCGGGGATATTGTGTGTGGAAATGTTCCTGTTGGACCCACAGGCCCTTACAATCTACCGGACAAAGGCTAGCGCACCTTTGCTTAAGGCGTGCCACCTTTGACCCCTGCCTCACCCTTCAGACTTGTCACTTTGGCTAATTTCTCCCCACCCCGCACACCAGCGGCTGACGCGCCCCTGTGGCCCGCCGTTAACATAAGCGAGCCGACATTTTGGTGTTTTTTGGTTCAGGTGCTTTCCTGAGTGACGCAACATTGACACCAAACGGCAGAACTAGCTGTAATGGGATGCGGTGGGGCGCTTGTGGTCAGTACATAATAACAAAGGGAAGGGCACCGCGGCGTGTTGGGCTGAGGTCTGTCACCGCAGGCGGCCACCAGGGGATTGTCTGTTCTTAAGTCAGTATTCTGGCAGTTCAGAGATGGCTCTGGAGTTCTGGACAGCAGCGACGCATCGTGAAGAAGTAACCGCTGGCCCTCAGCTGCTCTGCTGTCGTGGATCGGAGAAGACGTTGAAGTGGCTGTAAAATGTAAAGTATAAACACTGTGCCGATTGGAATAAGACGTTCTCCTCGGGGCGACGTTCAATTCTGCAATTGAGAGAATAGCTAGGCTTTGCGATTCATTTTAGTGTTAAAGAATATATTATAAAAATGAAAAAAAAAAACTATTATAAACTGTAATGTTGTTGTTTTTGTTTTTTAACAATGTTAAATTTGATGAATATTTTTTTAATTAACTTTTGGCTTCTTTTGACAGGAATATTAGTATTTTAAATATCCTGTAGGCATTCTATTTTATCACAGGTAGGGAAATAGGGAGCTAATTCGGAACTAGCCAGGATTTGCTGCAGTTAAAGAATATTTCCCTTGATACAAGATTGTGATTTGAGAGAATTTCTAATATTGTGCTCCTGTCACAATCAATTTTCAATTACCATAAATCATTGCAGTGTAAAATGAAAGTCGTTTGGAGTTCTAGCCATCCTCTAACTCCAATATAAAGAATGAATTGGGCATTTATAGAAATGTTTCGCAGTTATTGGATTTATGTTGAATGAAACAATTAAAGGGAACGGAAAAAAAGGAGAGCCAAACCGCATCATTAGAAAAAAAATAAACGGGGGGAATGAATAAATAAATAAAAACTTAAATTAATTTGGTCAAATCCCTTTTTTTTCTCTCTCTCTCTCTCTCTCTCTCTCTCTCTAGATATAACCTCTATAGCTCTGGCAATTTTTGTCCATGACTTGCTCCATCAAGCAAGGAGACGAGAGTAGGAAACAGCCCAAGCACCACCAAACATTTAATTGAAAGGAATCATAGCAATCTACCAGGGGGGCGTAATGGTACTGCGAACACACACACAAAAAAAAGGGGAAGGAAGAAGAAGGGGGTTTGGGGAGGGGGGGGGGGGGGGGGGGGGCTGGGGGTTGGTGGGTAAAGAAAAGAAAGAAAAAAAAAGAGAACTCAGGCCTCCATGCCGTGAAGCGTGGTGCCGTTCATCCCGACTCCATCGGCTGTCACTCTTGACACCGCCTGTCAGAGTTCTCCTTCACCGATCATGGGGAACATGGCGGGTCAGAAGATGAAATGGAGAAAAAAAAAAGAGATATATAAATAAAAAAGCCGGGTCCGGAGACCGTCCAAGTCCGATATTTTTCCCCTTTTACAGCGTGCCCATCGCATTGCCCCCGCGCTTAACTCAAAGACACGTCAAAGACTCAAGAGAGCATGAAAAAGGCCTAAAATGACTGTCTAAGAAGGGCGGTGGTGGTGGTGGTGGTGGCGGTGGAGGTGGTGGTGGTAAAGTGGGGGGGAAAAAAAAGACAGCATGTCTCTATGAATGTCAGGATCTCGCTGCTCCGCGAGCCAGAGGGCTGTGATACAATTGTAAGCCACTTGCTCGATGGAAGTCGCTCAAGCAGGGGAAGATCATTCGGATGTCTATGTGGCCTCGTTGCCGCACCGAGAGTCAAGAAGCGGCAAAGTGGCAAGTAGTGAGAGACGCCTCATATTCTATTCCTCCCCCGTGCGGGTGTGCCCCGTATTATTATTTCCGAATGAAAATGGCCCGGCCCAGATGAACGGCTCTCTGGACGACGCCTCAACAACTCGTGGTTAGTGAACGTCACAAACCCAGCGTGATCGAGCACAGCGCCGCACACTCTCATTGATGCGGAAAAGGTTGATGGTTAAATACTGCATGAGTAGGGGGCAGGGTAGTACAATGACCAGGTGTTTGTTGGGGTTTGTGTTTAAGCTCACAGTGCAAAGGTTATGGGTTCAAACCCCAAAATTCGCAGCCTCAGGTATTCCTTAGAGCAAGAAGTCCTCACCCCTTATTCATTAACGTACTACGTCTTAACGGACGGGCTGTAAGTCTGTTTGGATAGAGGCATCGGTTTAATGAC
Source organism: Micromesistius poutassou (assembly GCF_964030765.1). Lineage (NCBI taxonomy): Eukaryota > Metazoa > Chordata > Actinopteri > Gadiformes > Gadidae > Micromesistius > Micromesistius poutassou. The sequence goes on along the minus strand of NW_028178932.1, from coordinate 11,544 downwards.
TAAATAGTAAAATAGTGCAGAGTGGGCACCAAAGCACATCAATTAAGTGAATCCTTCTCACTCCCCGACTTCCTTCCCACAAGGGTCCGACGCAAGGCATACATTACCGGGGGCGTAACATCTTCTCAGTGCATTGGGTGGTTTACCTGGTGCACCCACACCACCGGCGTGTTTATCTACGCCGGACTACCGGGTTTTTAGCCTCTATTCTCCAGCGTCTCGCATTGGGAGAGAATGGAGATTCCAATTACAGCAATGGGGAAGGAGTCAGCCGAGGGAGCGCGTGGGGGAGGGGAACGCAAAGTACATCAGGGAACTCCTGTAACTGCGGGGACCTTGCTTCGAGTGCATCGACTGAAGAGGGGTCCCAGACACTAAACGGGACAGTGACCCTTCATGGATAGCCTCTGTCGAGCCCGGGGAAAAAAAACAAACTTGACCACGTCGGGCACAAAGGCATTATGGGAATCGAGTGTCACCCAAGTCCTAATTACTGTCTGTGTTCAGAGCAAATGACTGCCTTGTTCCTCTGATTAGCGGGGAGGCTAATCTTCACCTGTGTACGCCAGCCCTGGCGAGGACCCTTGAGTGTTAGCGCTTCGTCTTCTGTAATTTATTTTTAAATCAGTGGCCCGCTCCCAGGAGTTTTGAGTGTTTTGTTGTGAACCGCTTACCATGATCCCACCCTCTCCCTCTCCCTCTCCCTCTCCCAACCCTCCCGCCTCCCCACCACCCTCGACTCCCACCCCCCCCCCCCCCCTTCACCCCTAAATCCTCCACTAAATCCTTGTTTGGTGCCACGGGAAGATAAGGGAGAACAACACTTGGGCATAATTGACTCGTACTCCTCTCCAAGATGTCAGAGCGGGAATCATCACCGCGCATATTGCCTTTGAATGCTGCGTGCTGTAACACTTTCTGCAGTGTGGCAGATACCGAATCCAATCAACTGCCAAAACAAACTGCCATGGACCCAACCCACTGAAGAAACTTTCTATCCCTCTCTCTCTCTCTCTCTCTCTCTCCCTCTCTCTCTCTCTGCTGAGGACAGGGAAAATCTGCTGTATCGCTGCATTTAGCCACGGCGGCGGCGGCAGCTCCAGGCTGCGACGCATCGGCGTTCGCTGCTCGGCGTTCGGCACCCCTGGAGGTTGTGTTTCACAAAAAAAGGGAAAGAAAAAAAAAAAAAAGACGAAATCACCGCACTTGCAAATTTCACATGAGGAGGAGGAATGAGTGAGCGGCGGCACAGAGTCTCGTCTGCGTCTGTGGGTTTACAGGTAGCGTGTTACACAGGTGTTCGTTTACACAGGAAATGGCACATGCAGGCTGATTGGGGCCGTCCCGGGAGACCCCGGCATAAAACATAGAGCACAGATGGGTCCAGGGGCCACTGGGGCGGCACCTTAATGAATACGCAGCTGAGTACTACACTTCACAACATGCAAAACACCATTTTAAGGTCTCGGGGAAGAGAGAGAGAGAGAGAAAAAAAATAAAACAGAACAAAAAAATATCATCGTTGAGTTGAAATTGCACAATGAATAATTTCATGCAACGTAATCTAAAGGGACCCGTGTCGAAATATCTCCCGCCTACTTTATTGGCGACTGAGTTCTATTTTTTTGGTACATCAACAACATTTTCTTTTTTTTCATTTTGTGTGACACAGCACTTAAGTTGTGACTGTTCCAATTCGGTGAGAATGGTCAGCACTTAAAGTTTGTGTTGTGTTTGGCTCTGCGTTAGGCGCAATAAAAGTATTTATAAAACACAATACCCACAATACACCTCCCCACCGCCGGAGAGGCAACACCACTTAAAGTTTGCACCGTATACCGCTCTGCATCGGGCCTCTACCAAAATAAAAGCATTTACAAAACCCTGAATACAATCCTCTTCGTCTTCTGCAAGAAAGTAAGCAGAGGGGGGAATGTGTGAGGTTAGAGAAGTCCGTCGAAGAATACATCAAAAGGAAGATAGATTTGATGGTCACCGGAGGGCCTGAAGTTGTTGATGCTGTTGATGTTGTTCCCGGTGTGTGAGCACATCACGTAAACAGCCCCACCCCCCCCCCCCCCACTCCCCTCCACCAAAAACAGGAAGCCCATTTACCGCGGCGCTATTCAGTGTGAACCAGGACATTGACTCACAACACGACGGCTCGTGTGAGAAAAGGATAAATGCATCACCTCAGATATTTCACACCAGTGTTGGGTGGGTGCGCTAAAGCTGTTGTGACAGCTTGGGTATTAGATAGATGGAGAAATGGCTGCTGATGAATGCCAATGTATTAGATAGATGGAGAAATGGCTGCTGATGAATGCCAATGTGAGTGAGGCGGCGACGGCGTGTTCCACACACACACACACACACACACGCAAAACAAAAAACACACACACACTCCACCTCGGAACAATTAGGCTCTTCCCGGGGCCCCATCCACTGTTGTCGGTGATAATGGAAAGCTTCTGGTGATAAATACACTTTAACACCCTCCTCCTTAAGAACCATGCCATCCCCTTTCTCTATCTCCCTCTCCCTCTCTCTCTCTCGTATGCTTAGCTAATCACGGCCATGGCCACCACATTCATACAAAAGACTAATTACTGTTGTACTTCAATTCAATCTCAACAGCCCCTCGTTGAAAGACTTGAGGTTTCTCCTTCCTCCTTTCTCCATGGGTATTTTTTTTTTCTTTTTTTTTTACAAGTAGGCCCCGACGCTAGACAAAAGCGTTTAAAAATCGGTGATTGCTTTCATCCACTTTAATTACATTCAGAAATGGCATTTCTGCTACATAATACACCCCCTATTGTTTCAGAATTATCTGGCTTGGAGAGTAAAATCTACAATATTTGACGATGCTGCCGTAGCTGAATCGCCTCTTGAAATTGAAATATGCAGCTGAAATGCAAAATAAAAAGCCTTCCGCCGCTGATATACTGCAAGCTTCTTGGCTTTCTCCTGAATGCTATTATTATGCATATCCAGGTAGAAAGTTAATTAACCCAAAGCTTAAGCTAATTATGGTAGCAGAATGCTATCAACCAAATGCTTTCAGTCAGACAGCTGTCCAGAATTTCATTTGCTAATCATTTGTCTTTTGCGGGAGCATATGGTACATTTCTGTGCTATCACAGGAACAACAAACAGATGAAAATCATTAACTAAAAACAATGTGCAACGTGAAAAATCAGACGCAGATTTATATGGCTTTGTCTAGCGGAAAGAAATAGGCAGATTTATATTCCGGGATATACAATGATAATTTCTGGTTTGAGCCACTTAGGATTTTGGGCAGAACACGTGACCCGCGTGCATTGGGAATTCACCGGCACAAATATATTGTTTATATCTATATGCAAATGAGGCTGAGTGTTTATTTGTTTATCTGTGTAATAGTAATTAAAATGTTCTATAGGAACATATGCAAATGAGTAGCTCCTGAAGAATTGTAACTTTTAGCCCAATTTGTTAGGCTCCTAATATTTCTTCACAGAGTTAATGTTAAAAGAAAAGGAATTCTAGCACAACTTCTGCTTTCTATACACATCATATATCATCCGACACATATTTCCTCCTGTTCTTGGCGGTTCACTTGTTTATTTTTTTTTTTCTTAAAGCAAATCACACTTGGCTGTTACGGAGTGATTGATATCAGCATTGCCTCGCAACATTATCAAGCAATAAAGGCAGCTAAGGTTTTAATGCAACATGTCACAGACGGGCTCCAGCACTACATTTCTATTGAGGACCTCACAAGATCTAACTGCCTTTTTTTTCTATCCCGCCCCCCCACCCTCGCCAGCCCCCCCCCCCCCCGCCCCCCACACCCTTCTTTCTTCTTTGCAGCGCCCCCACATCTCAGCCTAGCTTTTGACAGACAAATTGATCAAAGCATTGTAAAATAATATGCTCACAAAAATGTCTCGGGGCAGAAGTCCGGCCCTTTCCAACCTCCCCCTCCCCCCACCCAACCACCCCCTCCTTCACCATTTTTCAGGCTAATAAAAAAAAAGAAAAAAGAGACGAAGCTTGTATGATTTCCTCTGTATTACGTCTTGGTGTGTGTGTGTGTGTGTGTGTGTGTGTGTGTGTGTGTGTGTGTGTGTGTGTGTGTGTGTGTGTGTGTGTGTGTGTGTGTGTGTGTGTGTGTGAGAGAAACAGGCGAGGCAGGCGTCATATTTCAGATAATAGTAATCTCCTGTAAACAAAAACAAAAAAACACAAGAAAAAAACAGCATCTCATTTTTCTGTTGGAGCTACTTGGCAAAGCAAGAAACAAAAACAAAAAAAAAGAAGACAAAGAAAAAACATAAAAATAAAAAGGGCTGGTTAACAGGCAGACTGGTGAGTAGAGTAGAGACCCCAACAGGGGTTGTTGGGATGTAATGAATTTGTTCATCTGATGGTGCCTTCAGGGCTGTCGTTAGACTAGAGAAGGGAAGGAGGAGGAGGAGGAGGAGGCCTAGGAGGAGATTGGTTGATTTCCGGGAAAATGTTTCTAAAGATCAGTTAGGAAGCAAAAGGGGCTTGAGACGTTTCCATTAGAAGGGGGCTGACGGTCATGGTGGGTAAGCAATGTTTCGAGTGCGTTTATGTCCTTACAATGGCATTTATCAATAACTATCTGTCAATGTCACCGCGTTCGCCTTTTGTTACTGCCCCAAGACCGTTGGTGGAACACACACACACACACACACAGAAAGCAGAGAGGCCTGTTCCCTTCTGAAAGCCCACACTTTCACTATTCATGATTATTTTATTTTTTTACTATTTAGTCCTTAAGCAGATGTCTTACCCAAGATGCTCTTACCCAAAAACCCTGACATCATTAATGAGCAGGTAGGGGGCTAGGGGAATATTGCTCAAGCATGCCTTCATGTAGGCTGTGGACATTGGGGATTGAACCCTAGAACCTTTGGGCCTAGAAGTCAAACACCCCTTTAGCACTGTGGACATATCGGTTCCTCCTAAACATGACATTATCTAGTTTCCTGTATCCAAAATACAGTCTTGCTAGATCATTTATCACGGTGACTTCCCTAAGCCCGTATCACCCCGTACAACCAAAGCCGGGCTGAACCTTATTTAGTATGTCATAAATAAATCAATGGAAATGGCTGATCTGAACTATTACTGCTACCGGCTGGCTTTAGTGAGATCTACATGTAAAGCCTCGTGCAGAGATAAGCCTGGTATTCTGTCACTCTCTTTTGCCTCTCCATAATGCCTGTTTACATTTTGTTGCGCCATACATCTGAGCAGGCTAAGGCTTGGCTTGTCTGTCCTATGGGCAACAACAACGAGAACCAACCAGTTCTTGTAGAACTGATTTCAGATTAATATCATTGAAAATAAACACACACAAACACACACACACAGATACACACAGGCTGCGATATAATCGAAAACTATACTTATGGCCGACATTGCGAAGTGATATTAAAAGTGCGAAATGATCTACTGATGCGAATCATTAAATTAATTTGCATAATCCTACTGAACCTGAAAACACAAATTAAACCCTGCTCAGAATAACGCGGGAAGGTGCTGGCAACATGGTTACAGGACATCTCCCATAATCAAACCTCCATAATATTAATCTCTTCCCTTCAACTCATTAACAACAAGTGGGCTGCTTTTTTTTCGCACTGCTTGATGAATTTTAGGAAATAGCAGACAGTCAACTAGGAAACACATGTTGTATATAATATACAAGACCGCTAATGGGTTTCCATAAATTAAAATATCCCATACATTTTCAAGAGGATGACTTCCTATCCCGGCACATTGGAATACGGTTTAATTTCCCAAACCAATCAAGTTTATCAAATGCAGATCTGTGGATACATGGATATTTAATTTCAATCTAATCAAAACTAATCGGGAGATGTACTACGCGGACCTCGAAAAAAGTCGGGAATAACTACTTATTAATGCAGATTTTAATCAGTTCCGATCGCTCCAGTAAGACTGTCACATTTTGTCAAGACTGAGAAATTGTGAGCGATGGGGAAGGGCACCAAATGGAGCAGCATATTAGATTTACATTCGCTGGTTCATGCTCAAAACCGCTGTACGCTGCTCGACAGAGGCGGGAGAAACAGGGACAGCCGACAGAACTCAAGGATTCCACTGACCCCGACAGATTTGAGTTTTAATCAACTCCCTCGTGGGTAATAAACAGATATTTTATTTGTATTTTTTTTTCTTTCACCAGGAAATTTCAAATATACTGCGGGAAGAATCACAACCCCTATGCCATCAGAAATCTAATTTCCCGTCCAAACTGTATTCTGGCGGCCCCCTCATATTTCCTCACGCCGGCGTTCTTATTTGCCCAACTTTCCCCGGTATATATTTCTTGTGGGATCTACAAAAATGCCCGGCGCGCGATGAGAAATGGTGGCACTCCATCAAGACCGGTTGTGTTCTGTCCGCTTGTAAATTTCACACCTTTGTTTGTCGCCGTCACCGGCCCCGGCGCTTGTACAGTACCTTTCAGCAGGTGCGACATCCATTAGGAGCCGGATGGTGTGCACACCCGCCTCACATCCTCTGACTTGGATTGTCCCGAGGGGGCTCTGCAGCGAGATGGTCTTCTGAGTACACTGGCTCTCTCCCTCTCCCTCTCTCCCCCCGCGCCGTCGCTTCATCCCTCTCCCCGTCCTGCTAAGGGAGCACAAATTACACTGCGTTCATTGACATATTCATGTGGCAACTTCCCCCCCGAATTTCCCACACTATTTGCATTGCGTGATCTATTGGAAAGCGGGTGGGCCCACCAGAGCGCCAGATGAGTTACATATTTGAACACCTAGCTACAACCGCCGCCCCCCGCCAAACAATGTCATCATTTGACTTGATCCTTGCATTACTATCTAATATTTCTTCTCATGTATGGAAAGGAAGACGCCTATCTAACCAATAAATCGCCCATTTTTCCCCTCCTCTCTGTTCTATATATCACATAAATGAGAAAAACAATGCGGTCTGCTCCCCTGTCTGGTGGGGGGGATTCCCTAGATAGCTCGACATTATTTTCAATCCGTCATTTTTGGTTGATGGTCGGGATGTTTTTCTAGCATTAAATTTGTTCCTTAGGGTGCAACTCCAATGGGATTCTGGTTTCCAGCCCTTAACAACAGCGAAAACGTGCAGCTTTTCTGACGACTGAGATGGATACTGGCAATAACCAGACAGCATCTTCTTTTTTTTATTTTTACTTTGAGGGAAGGAGAGATGATTGACTATGTTATATGTGAGTTTTTGAGAGATGGGGGAGGGGGGTTGGGGGAGTATAATAAATAAAGGTCACATTGATTGTAAGGGTTTCAACCCAAGAAATCACTCCTATCCGAATCCCTGACCTGGAAAGGTCTTGGGGGCGCCTATACAATATATCGCTCTCTGCGGGTTTAATTAGACCATCAAATCGTTACTTTAAAAAAGACATCCCTCCATTTTTACAGTTAAACTATAGACCAAGCCAAGCGAGATTATTTAATCTGATAGTCTGCACTTTCTGACAGGTAAAATTTTTTTTGATGGTGCACACAGGTCCATCAGACGTCTCAAACAAGCATATATAAAAGAAAAAGAATCAGCTCTTATGTCACTGACCTCTAATGTATTGATATAGGGAATAAGGCATGACAATCTACCTAACAAGGTCCCCAAATGAGCCTCAAAGCAATATATATTAAATAAAGCAATTATCTGTTCCTTTATTTGCATTCATAGTAAATAACAACAATCAATATTTCTTATTACTAATCTACTTTTCCCCAGGGATGTAGTCTACCAATTAGTCTGTCATCACCACAATTTAGAAACTAATTTTGAAAGAGGGATCGCATTACATTCGTGGTTTACCTATAAAGGACTTTTGCCGTGCTTTGTTTGTGATTTGTATCCTTTCAATTATGAGTTCATTTCCCCAGTTGAGTCACCCAATGCAGCAAGAAACACCAACGACCAACTTTCCATGGGAGCTGGGTTAAGAAGTTTGGATAAATATAAAAACTGATGCAACTATTAAGAATACCGACATAATACAGCCTATAGGCTACCATTTAAATGTTCGGGATGAAGGGACACTGACAGTGATCATCAGAAGGCATCACTTTGGTTAAGACTAGAGTCTAACTAGTTTAAACCGTTAATATCCATGTCACTATGACTGGAAATACTGAAGCCTTCTAGACGTAAGAATAATTGCAAGAACGCAAGAATAATTTTTCAAGGATGTTGCAGTACAATGGGGTTTTCTAGAAATATCTTACAAAAGCGTAGGCTTTGATTCCTCGTTCATCGCAAATGCTTTGCGTCGCATGTGATGTGAAGTCGAAAGTGTTCCGCTTTCTTTTAGCCATGTGGTTGGGCTGACCAATCACAGCAGTGGGATTGCTGCGCTTGATTAGCCATTGGTCACTAGCCGTCTCAGGCTCCTCCCCTTTGGTCCCTGCCAGGGTCCTTTGTGGTTTGATTGACGGTCATTATTATGGTCATTCAAGGTGTAGGTATATGTTTCGGTTTAGGAACACAGTACTTATACCTTATTGATAAACATTTAGAATCACAATACTGGTTATTAACCTAGCCTCTGAAACCGAGAGTGAGTTTCTGTTGTAAAAAAATGAAATACGTTTAGAAAGTCGTTATTTCGTTCTAATTTCATGCAATGACCTTGGTCTTTGTTTCAGGCGTAAGCAATTCGAATCGTTTAAAGCCAAGGGGTTCAGTTCAACTGCTTGTTTTTTTTTGTTTTTTTCATTTTTCTACCTCACTTTCATATTTTTTGCATGTCTCAGTTTAAAATGTGAAGGCCTGCTTGGGCCTCTCGGTGGCGAGGCTATGGGGAGGGGGAGGGGGGAGGGGGGAGGAAGGGGGGTGCGGGGGGGGGGGGAGAGAGAAACGCCACCCCTGCAGAGAGCATTTGAAATCTGTGAGGATTTCCGTGCCATCTGGACCCGCTGCCAGTCTGCCCCAGATAGTAAGGGTTGGCAACGGTACCCGACGGTGCAATATGGCTCTCTCTTTAATGAACTACTAACTGTCCCCCGTTTTAATTGATGTGACATTTGAGCCATTTATCTCTGACATTTCAATGAAGGATGATTCTCTGCCTTGCCATTTACTTTTTTTGTGCTATTTTCTAAGAGTCATTTGCATTTTGCTGCTCCAAAACCTGCTTTTTGTCTCTCATTAGCTAATTAGAGGGGAACACGCCGCAATTAATAAAAACCGGACATAACCTAGTTTGATTTGGGCTTGATGAAAACCAATGTTTTTCTCAGAATGTATCAAAATGGACGTGCTCGGCTACTTGTCGTAAAAGGTGAGTTAGGTAAAGGCTTGCAACCTCTCGCCACGGAGCGACATGCACACTACAGTGCAGGGACAACCTATGTTCGCAGCAGGGGCGGAATCAGGCACAATTAATCAGCATATGATTGCAGTACGCAGCCCCCTCTGCTGGCCCTTCTGGGCCATACTGTTTAGAAGTGATTTGAATAATGCAATTGTCAGCGGTCACAAGGTTGATACATCTTTTTAAAAGTTTTATAGATTTGAACACACAGTGAATTTATAATTTTGTTCACAGTTGCTTTGTGTTGGAGGCTATAAAATACTTTGCTATGTGCATAGGTTTGAATTGTGAAGCCTTAAAAATGTTCCCGCTTGTTCTTTTTTACGTAACATGCAGTTTAAATGTAGGCCTACCGACATTTAATTTGTAAGGTTTTAGGGCTGTGTATTTTCTATATAATTGTTATATATATATATGTATATGTATATATATATATATATATCAAGGAAAAATAAATTATACTTTTGACATTGTTGGAGTGCATGCGTGTGCGTGTGTGCACCTTTGTGTGTGTGTGTGTGTGTGTGTGCACGGTGCATGTTTGTGTGGGCGTAGGACATTTATTCCATAGGAAAGGTCCCAAACATAATTGTTTTCCACACAGTGACACACATATTTGCACTGTATTCTTTTTAAGATATCCTTTCAAAACAGCCCGGTCCACGGATGACGACGGTTCCTTTGATTGTGAGTGGCATCGCTGCCAAGGTGTGGCGCTCTGCCTGGCAGCGTGAAGGTTCCTATCTTTTGTTTAAGACTCAAAGAGCTCCATTTCCTGTTCGGTTTCCCGCTCTATTTCTGTTTGTGCGAGGTGCTGATAGACTTATACCCTTCACTGCTTCCTCTTAGTGTACCACAGTCACAGATGTTTGTGAGAATAACAACTCTATTTTCCTTGTTCTTTTCTTTTTTCACCCCGCGCATAATGACAGAAATTGTTTATGACCCTTTTTTATTTGTACTCGCGTTCCCCCCGCCTCCCCCTCCCGTGTCCATCCGTTCAGTGTGTGTGATTGTCATAAGTCAGTCACAAACCGCCTGTCCCTGCCTCGTGCGGCTAGGCTCCAGTTTCCTGTGTTTTCGCCCTTTCACAGTAATGTGCGTTGGAGGAGTAGAAGTCATTTAAGATATCAGATATACACTCCAGCAGAGAGGAGAAATGCCCTGACGGACCGAACAAGCGCCTTCCTCTCTCTCTCTGCTGGCTCTCTCTCTCTCTCACACACACACACACACACGCAGACGGTGTTGTGTGTGTGTGTGTGTGTGTGTGTGTGTGTGTGTGTGTGAGCGTGCATTTTAATTAGGAGCAATGGCTCCGAGGGCCCAGAACTGTTCACATGGAGAATACCTGCGTGTACTAAATAACACCCGCCAAACCAGCCAGATGAAGAGGAGAAATAATAATAATAATAAACAAGAGTGACCTGCCATTTTGTTCTCCATTCTTTCATACTGGGGGAGTAGCAGGAGGGAGGGAGGGAAAACTTTGTTATCCCAGCGCTCTCCACAGAATTATCCTGATCACCAGATAAGATGTGAAAATATTTCCCCGTCGTCTCGAGTGCCCACTTATTTAGCCCACTGGCCCAGTGTTTCCCCTGCAGCCCCCCTACCCCACCCCACCCAATCCCAATGATATGGACGTGTGTGTGGTGTGTGTGTGTGTGTGTGTGTGTGTGTGTGTGTGTGTGTGTGTGTGTGTGTGTGTGTGTGGTGGTTTGGGGCTCCTCTCTATTCTCCTCTCTCTATATATTTCACTGTTGACACCCTCGTCGGCGGCGGTTGCAAATGAAGAGGCTTGAACTCCTGACAGCCGACGTCGGCCCCGTTGCCGGGGCCCGCATCCGCCGCCCGCGACACGCCGGCCCCGCGCTGGCCCTGCGCATGCTGTGCGGCATAATGATGACATTAGGACAGGAGGGGGGGGGGTGGGGGGGGAGGGGGGGGGAGGAGGGAGTGATACTATCAGGGACGCACTCGAGATAAATGACTGATAAAGCAGGGGTTGTGGCTCGCGTATTACACGCTTGACAGAGCAGCTAATCAGTGTCCAAGTGACTGCTATTACATAAATCATGAGCACCACTTTGATGCATATTCCATCTCTGTGTCCCCCTATTCATCACGTCATCTGGGGGAGGGGGAGGGGGGGGGGGGGGGGG